>NW_018164714.1:548427-561657 GCF_001263595.1 Phalaenopsis equestris | reverse complement strand
TTCGTTTAAGTAGAACTAAAACTGAATACATGGAATGTAATTTTAGTAGTAATAGCTCAGAAGTGTGACTTTGGGTGATCAAATTATTAAAAGGTGTGAACGATTTAGATATCTTGGGTTCGTTGTCCAAAGCGATGGTGATATAGATGGGGATGTTAATAGTAGAATTCAAGTTGGTTGGTTGAAGTGGAGGAATGCTTCGGGCCTTTTGTGTGATAGAAAAGTACCGCTAAGACTGAAAGGAAAATTTTATAAGACGGTAGTGAGACCTGCAATGCTCTATGATGCTGAATGTTGGACTTTAAAAGAGAAGCATAATAATAAGTTAAGTGTTGCCGAGATGAGAATGATTAGGTGGATGAGTGGCTTTACACTTAGAGACAAAATGCAGAATGAATATATTCGTGATAGGGTTGGTGTAGCTCTTGTGATAGACAAAATTAGAGAAAATCGTCTTAGATGGTTTGGTCATATTAAACGTCGACCATTAGATGATCCGATTAGGAGAGTAGATGTTTTAAATTCGACTAGTGTTAAGAAAGGCAGAGGTAGACCTAAGAAGACTTGGGCTTATTGTATTAAAAATGATCTTAATTTACTAGAACTAAATGAAAATATGACACTAAATAGGACGCAATGGAGAAAAAGAATTCATGTAGCCGACCCCACGTAGTGGGATTAAGGCTTTGTTGTTGTTGTTGTTGTTGTTGCAGACAAACAGATCTAGTTGAGAAGCTAGCCAAATTATATGTGGATAAAATTGTGAGATTGCATGGAGTGTCAAAGTTTATTATTTCTGACAGAGATGACAAGTTTACTTCCAGATTATGGAAGAAAGTTCAAGAAGCTTTGGGTACTCGACTGACTTTAGTACAACATTTCACCCTCAGACTAATGGTCAATCAGAGGGGACTATTCAGAGCTTGGAGAACTTACTAAAGTTATATGTGATTGACTTTGGAGGAGGTTGGGAATCATATATACCTTTAGTAGAGTTTGCATATAATAATAATTACCAGGCTAGCATTATGTTGACTCCATATGAAGCCCTGTATGGAAGGAAGTGCAGGACACCTCTATGTTGGGTTGAAACAAGTGAAAGAAAGTCCTTGGAGCTGATTTGGTTGATGATGCCACTAATAAGATTAGACTGATCAGAGATAGATTAAGGATAGAGCAGGGTAAACACAGAGAATATCATGATGCCAAGCACAGACCTGCTGAGTTTGATGTTAGAGAGTTTGTTTTTATCAAGGTCAGTCCATTGAAGAATGTGTAACGTTTTAGAAAGACAGAAAAGTTGAGCCCCATATTTGTCCGTCCATTTGAGTTTTTGGAGGGGATTGGAAAGGTGACTTACAGATTGACTTTACCAGCTCATATACAGGGAGTGCATAATGTTTTCCACATTTTTCCACCGAGGAAGTATATTACAGATGAAGCTAGTAGGGTGATAGCAGACTTAGTTGATATTAAACCTGATTTAAAATATATTGAGGAGCCTGAAAGGATTCTGAATTATGATGTGAAAAAGCTACGGAACAGAGATTCCTAAGATTTTGTGGAATCACGGGTCTGAAAAGGAAGTTACTTAAGAGAAATTTTCTAAGATTCAAGAAAGATATCCACAACTTTTCAAATGACGTATGTCTGTTGTTACATTAAATCTTTCAGATTTCAAGGATGAAATTTTTATAAGGATGAAAGATTGTAATAACATAAAATAAATAATAATAATAATAATAAAATAATAATAATAATAATAAATAATAATAATAATAAAAATAATAATAATAATAAACCAACGCATCCCTTTAGTTATAACATAACAGTTGCAAATTTCAATCGATCGAATTGAAACATAAAGAGCGGGGAAGAGGAAAGGAAGTCGTATAAGAGAAGAAAGAAGGAAGAAGTTATGGCTATTATGCAGCATCGTGCCCTAGCCAAGGAGGAGAAATCGAAGGGAAGAATAAGGAAAGTGGTCGAGCGGCATCGATGACTTACCTGGACCGAGCCGCAATCAAGGAGGAGACGTCGACGTTGTGTACTCGCGCAGAGGAAGGAAGAAGAAGGAGAAGTCGCAGAAGGATGGAGAGGTGTCGAGAGATTACCTGGATTGAGGCGCAACCTTCGACGTCGAGCCCTACTTACGAAGGAAAGAGATGATGACATCAATCACTAGTCGTGTTGTGTTTGTGTGCAGAGGAAGCCGCGATCGAGATGAGTAAGGGTTGCGAGGCTCTCGATCGTGTAAAGGAATCGTTGCGGGTTGAGTCGCGACTGAATCAGAAAAAGGGAAGGGAGCTCACACGGTTGAGTTGAAGGTGGGAAGAAGAAGCACGGAGTGAACCTTTAGCGCGAGGGCTAGGGTAGCTTGCCAAAGATCTAAAGTAAGTTTGAGATTTTATTAAGTAAACTAATAAAATGCTATATATATTTATGAATGTGAGTTTAATTAGGTAATGTGTTAATATAAAGTCACTTGAAATAGGTATCGTAAGTGGAAGATTTTAATGCCAAGAAGAAGGAAGTTGGCTCGTGCATGAAATTCAATTTTATAAGCGAACGGTAAGAGTCAAATCTTTTGGTTGTTTAATATTTTATGATGTAAATTTGCTTAAATTAAAACTATTGGTTTATTTATTAATGCTCATGACACATTTAAATTAATCAGATATGAAAGTAGAAGGTTGGAGGCAGAATCAATTAAATATGTAAAAAAAAGGGAAATTTTGTGCAAGGAAGCTAATCAAACCTTTAAGGTAACAAATTGTATAATTGCTTATGTGTCATTTTAATTGTCTGTCGTTAAATACATTAAGTATTTCTTTTAAGAATAGAATTCTTATCAAATGATATCACAGTCATTTAATATAGGTGGTTATCCAAAGAAGTGAAGTGAAGGGTTAAAGTATTTTCGAGGTCCCTTAAGGTTAAGTTGAGCAATTATTTTCTTATATATATTAAATTTAAAGTTTATTAAATAAAGAATTCCTTTAATGCTTTAGACAATTATTTTATGAATGTTGTAGCTTAAGAATTAAAGGAAATGAAAGGGAAAAAAGGAAAATGAATGTTTAATGACTTTAAAAAGAGATAATTTAAAGAAAATAAAATAATAAATAAATGTTTAAGTCATAGAAGATTATCCCCAGATGATACTGACGGGGGATGCAATGTATCTGTGCAAGTTTAAGAAAATGGTAAAGGTGTGTCTTTAGGTGCAGTTGATGGAACTTTTGGGTGCAATTTTGAGGGTGTCTTCGGGACACATTTTTTAGGGTGTCTTCGGACACATTTTTTTAGAATACATTCGGGTATGACAATAATTTTGTGATGACTATTAAAGATGTTAAATTGGTAAAACTTAAAGTGAAACGGGAATGAATATTTTTATTGTTTTAATGAAATAAATTGTATTCTTCATTTGGTCATTCATGCATAGCATAGCATAACATAAGAATTTAAATCATATTAGATCATAATTACTCACTAAGTTATAATTATAGTTGTAAATTATTGTTTTCTCTAATGAGAACGAAAGTTTTATGTTGATATGTCTGATAGGAGAGACTTTATTTCCAGAGGAGGACCGCTGTTGCAAAGTATTTTTTATAATGATAGTTCCTCTTTACTGTTTCTTTCAGATATTGAAATACTATTTAGTACTGGCTTGTGATGTTGTCATTGGATGTTATTATTTCTGGATGCTTTAGATTTTATTGCACTTTGTGGAGTAGCTGTTTTATATGTATTGGAAGTTTTCAAAGTGTGGATAGCTAGATGTTAATACCGTTCAACTGTTGTATCCACCTTAGTTAATTCTAAGCACCGGGCCAGGTCGTGACATAAAATATCGTGGAAAGGTATGAATAGTATTGTTATTAGGCAATATTCAATTGCATTAAAGGACATTAAAAGAATGGTGACTCTAATATGAATTAAATTGCTTTTGCACATTCAAACCTAAATTGCCAATATTCAAATCACATTCTAACATATAACAAGAAAAATTATTGATAAATGGTAATATAATTTTATCATTATTAGATTCCTTTAGTATATTTGCATTCTCCTTATTATTCCATCCACTAACAACCTTTTTTATTATATATACCAATTACCTTAAAAAAAGTCAAAAAGTAATATATTATTCATCCAATTCACTCCCATATCATTTAATCATCAGAATTATTAGTATATTTGCATTTTCCTTGTCATTTGCATCTATTTCCAAAAAATATCAAAAAGCATAGCAAAATTCTATATGAAAATAACTATAATGTTGAAATGGATGCTATGTTCATTCATTATATATGCAGTTTCCCCTCCTAGCTTTAAACCAAATGTCTGTCAAAGAGTTTTCACTATTAAATTTCATCCTGATAACTCGATTGATTCATATAAAACTTGATTGATTGCAAAAGGATTCAAGCAACTCTATAGAATAGACTATGTTGACACCTCCCAAGTTGCCAGAATAAACTCTAACATAATCCTTTTATTCATGGCCATCAATCAAGGATGGACTGAACTCTTTAAGAGATGTGGGTAATGCTTTTGTCTATGATGGCCTACATAAGGCAATTTATATGAAACCTCCTCTTAGGTATGTTGCTCAAGGGTATGGGTGTCAAAAATTGACCCGGAAAACCAACTCAACCCAAACCTGACTCAAAAAATACAATTCAGGTTAACTCAAGTTTTGGGTTGGGCTGGGGTTAAAAATCTTAGCTCGTTTAATTTTTTTGGTCAGGTTTGGGTCAAACTGTTTAGAGTGAGGTAAGTTTGGGTCAATTACCAAGCAGATCCAAACCCAACCTATGAACCCAATTTGACACCCCTACTCAAGGGGAGGATCATATATATCAATAAGAAATATTATTTAGGGACATTCAAAGTCTATAGCTTGGTTTGAAAATTTATAAAAAGTCCTCAATGTGATTAATATTTACAATAGTATCATAAATCATTCTATCTTTGTTAAGCATACACCTTCAAGCTCTGTCATGCCAGTTACTTAACTTCATCACATCCCACTAATTAAGAGCAATCATAATGACATCTAGGAGAAGACATCATTTGTAAAAGTGGTCATTGAGAATTTGTGATGAACGAAGTTTTTTTTCTTGGAATTGAATTTGCTTATAGCAAAAAGAGGGTTCTCCATCTCAAAGGAACTATGCTATTGATCTTTTCAAAGAAACTAATTCATATCTAAGAAAAACAAAAATCCAATAGGGAAATAGATTTTATTATACAAATCAACGGGGTTACAATCAGGAACTCAGAAAAAAGGAAGAAAACCAACAAAATACTAATCTCCCGCTAGGGCGGAGTAGGACGGCAAGTGGTGGTCGGTTGGAAGAGGAAGCCTGGACACAAGCAAGGGTAAACTGATGACTGGAAAATTCATGTCTGATAATGAGGAGATATTTGAAGGTTCATCTTAGTATCAAAGATTAGTTGGTAGATTCATTTATCAGACTATTATTAGGCCTGAAATTTTCTGTCATTGGAGTATTAAATTTGTATATGCAAGCTCAAAATTTGCAAATTGTGAAGGTGCTCTGATAATTCTCAAGTATATTAATATTTTGCTGAAAAATAGCTGTTATATATTAAGACTAAGTACCTAAGCATTGAAGCATTCATAAATGTCAATAATGCCATCTTGATTAAAGATAGAAAGCCAATCTTAGGATCTTGTATCTATATTAGAAGTAATGTGATCACTTGGAAAAGTATGAAACATACAATTGTGGCGTGATCCAAAAATAAGAACGAATATAGAGCTATATATTCCATTCAATGTGTAAAATTTTCTGGGTAAAAAATTTGCTACGAGGATTTGAATATTCTTGTTATTTAACTATGGCACAATGCAGTGACGAACATATTGTTTTTACATTATTAGCAATCTTGATTATCATAAATAAATTAAATATATTGAAGTCGATTATCATTTCATATGAGATGATATGCTTTCCAAAAAATAATGTCACTCCTCATCTTCCCAGTTCAAAAAAAATGGCTGCTATCATTATCAAAGCTTCGAAACATCTACCACTTTCTTGTTTAATTAAAAAGCTAAAGCTAAACATATGCTCCATCTTAACGGGGTGGTTGAGGGTATACAACAACAAACAACAACAACAACAACAACTTAATCCCACTACGTGGGGACGGCTACATGAATCCTTTTTCTCCATTGCGTCCTATTTAGTGTCATATTTTCATTTAGTTCTAGTAAATTATAATCATTTTTAATAAGCCCAATTCTTTCTAGGTCTACCTCTGTCTTTCTTAACACAAGTCGAATTTAAAACATCTACTCTCCTAATCGGATCATCTAATGGTCGACGTTTAATATGACCAAACCATCTAAGACGACTTTCTCTAATTTTGTCTGTCACAGGAGCTACACCAACCCTATCACGAATATATTCATTCCGCATTTTGTCTCTAAGTGTAAAGCCACTCATCCACCTAATCATTCTCATCTCGGCAACACTTAACTTATTATTATGCTTCTCTTTTAAAGGCCAACATTCAGCGCCATAGAGCATTGCAGGTCTCACCACCGACTTATAAAATTTTCCTTTATATAACAAAGATTCCCTTAGTTATAGTGGTCAATGTTAATCATGAAATTTCTTGTAACATCATATTTGTTTCTTTATTATAAAGAAGAGGATTTCAATTAAATAATACCCATAGAAATTCTCCGCCAACCAAAAGTAATTAAACCTACACTTCGAAAATTTGATGTTTAATCAGCATTAAGTTTATAAATGATAATTAAGTTTACTTAAGGTAAATCAACAATATTAGAACACTATGGCGAGCTAAAAAAATGGGATGAAAGCTAAAATGAAACCAAATAGTTCTTAGCTTACCTTAGCTTACAACAACTTATCTTTTGCATCAACCAATAACTTAATCTCACTAAAGACTTGAGCTTTCTAACCCGGCTTAACATAAATTAAGCCCTAATCAAGTAGGTCCTAATGTCGTGACTCAATTCGATGTTACAAATAACCTAGTCTTGATTAGAAAATGTCAACCAATAACATCACAGATTAAAGTTGCAGACTTCAAAAAGAATGAAGTACCCAACAAAAAAATGACATTAAAATATTAGGTCAGCATTATCAAGCGAAACCATGCTAAATTGTTTAGCAAGTAAGGCCTCCATGGATAAAGATTCCCCTTTTGTAAGAAATGATTATGCAAATTCCGGGGGACGGGGGCTATGAAATGGGATACCTTCAGAAACGAGTCAACTTTGGGATACGGCATGTATCTACCATCACTTTTTCCAGATGATGTACGCTCATATATATGCATTTTTGAATGCTTTACTTCACCATACTTTCTCAGAAGCATCTTCCATACTTTTTTAGATACTTGAAACCTGCAACATTGTTATGAAAATGGAAACATTATGACCTTTTTTAGGTAGCAGAGGTCGTAAATAAGTCCGAGGTCAGAAATTGGCTTCATTGAGAAATATACATTGGAGCTGAACTAAGAACATGCAGGCCAAGAGACCATTAATCTATATAAGAGAATGGATAAATTATGCATAACTAGCACTGGTAAATCAAAATAAGTTCGTAAAGACAGCCTAGTACTTGAAATTAAGTATTAATGTAAATGAAGAAAACTGGAACGAGATGCCAAGCCATGGGAGATTTTGGGTCATGTAAATATAAACAATGCCCACTAATCATTTTAACAGCAGATTATCTATGTCAATCAAGCGTGCATGTATAATAGAGACTGATGTAAGAGGAAATTAATCTGAAGACTGACAACATAATGAAAAAATTATAAAGACTAAAAGCCTTCTGTTGCCTTCCTTTCTCTCATAGCCCTTTTCTAATCATATATGTAGTTTATTAGAAGCTTCATAATCTATTTTAAAGATTTTATTTATTCATGTTTCCATATTAATGATTATGATGATTTCATAGAGAATTATGAAATGTATGTACGTTGTGTGACAACCTAGGTAGATTTATTTTCTACTCACTCAATCCTAATTAGTAAAAGTTAGAATGAATATTGGTGAAAAATCTGTCCTATTGGGTTGACTACCACTGTTATTAGTCATGTTTGACTAGAATGGGGTCAAAATGGGGGCACGAAAAAAACTGGAACCATAGCAATGATTAATTTGGAGATGAAAGAAAAAATAGCTTTAAAAATAAATTTAAGAATGAGACGAAATTTAAATATGATTATTACAAAGTATAGAATGATATGATTGAGGGTAGTAAATCTAGTTTAGTTTAGAAGTGGTGTATGCATGATAAAATCATTATATAATAATTTATATTAAATAAATAATTTTTTATATTTTCAAATAACAATAACTAAAGAAATTATAGACAAAATACTGGTCAGATTTCTAGGCCAACAATTGAGGTATAAATGTGAGCTCGGGATTATTTTAATGGAAATGGAATTTAAAATAGAGTAGACCAAACTTAGAAAGTAACATGATATTGTGAATCTGATTTCTTAGATTTTTAATAAAATTGTATTTATTAAAAAATCTTCTTCAAGTAATAGGTCAATATCTAAATTTGGCATGATTTATACCTGAATTGTGTGTAGTGATGGCATCCAAAGTTAAAATGTTTTGTGTACATTGAGATTCGAGATAGGAAATTAATAGCAAAATTGATTGTGGAACCTATGAAGTCTTTTACGTGATTTTAGCTTAGTTAAGAAATTTTGTCACTATTAAACTTTGAAAGAAAAGAGCTACATTTGAACTGCCTAATGAAAAATCATTTTACTTTTATTGTGATAAAATATGATGACTTCCTTAGTCAAAACAGTAAAGCTTAGTAAATGGATAAGAAGTGATGAATTTGTGTTCTTCATAAAATTTGAAGTGCTATAAAATAACATTGAAAAATTAAGATAATATTGAAGTTGTAGCAAAATTTATTGATGTGTCTCTAGAGGAATTATATAGATTCTCACTCGAAAGAAAGTTGAATTTGAGATTGAATTGCAAAGAAGAATGGCAGCAACAAATAGATCTCCTCATAAAATGTCTACTATAAAATTATAAAAAAATGAAATACTAATTATTGAAATTGATAGAAAAGATATTCATAAGATCAAGTAATCGTACACATATTATTTTGTTAAAAAGAAAGATGAAACTATGAGAATATGTTTTGAAAAAATAGTGGTGAATATTAGAATGATCTATATATAGATCAATTTGTGATTATATTCATTGATAATATTTTAAAATATTCACCACTTAATGAATCCTCCAACAATTTTTATGGATTTAATGAATCAATTTATTAAGCCACATATAAATTACTTCGGGATTATATTCATTCATAATATTCCAAGATTAATGAAAATCATACTAAAAATTTGAGTCAACAGTTTTGTGATTATTGAGAATATGAATTTTAGTAGAAAAGGTATTGCATTTCTAGATCATATAAGAAGTGAACATAGAATCTCATAAGAACCTCAAAAGGTGAAAGTAATATTAAAATATTATAATAATTCTAATTATTGTGGGCTTAGTTGGATTTTGTATAAGTTTTATGAATGAATTCTCATAGATAATCTAGCTTTTGTTTAAGGTGGTGAAAGAAAAGGTTAAATTTGACTAAGCATAAAAATGCGACTGCAATTTTGAAGAACTAAAAAAGCATATAACAAATGTGACAGTGTTAATTATTTCACAGGGAATAAAAGAACTTTAAGATTATTGTGATCCATTTTAACAAAAAAACTAAAATCACATGAGCAAAATTATCCTGTCTCAGATCTAAAATTGGGCACTATAGTTTACCTTTAAAGATTCGAAGATAATACTTGTAGGAGGTCAAAAATGAAATATTTATTTATTATTAGAGTTTAAAATGCAGCTTCACGTTAAAGGAGTTGAATCTAAGGTAGCGATGATAACTTGAGTTGATTTAGGGCTATGATCTAGACATATAACATTGTCCTAAGAATACAGATATTGGGTACTACTTTGAGTCAAAAATCCATAGATATTTCAAGATGGATAATTATTCAAGAATCTCATTTGAGATAAGATCTTTGTAGTTAAAATTCAAAAGATTTTATAACACAAGAATATTGTACCAAATAAATTTAAAGCCTCAGAAAATTAGTTATGAGTATTAAAAACTAATTGAATAAGTTAAGAAAAAAGGAAATGATGTATTATTGGTGAATAAGGAGTTGTTGAGACTTGAGAATAATGCCCTATATAGTTACCTAGCCATTCTTCAGGCATTAAGATAATATATATAAAGATGTATAGAAATTTGAAATTAGTATGTTAGTTGTTCATGTGAAGAGGGATGTAATTGAGCTTGCATATAAGTGTCTTGATCATGCACGGGATTTGGAATTAACCAAGGTGGAAATAGACTGTCAAACAGAGATAATTAATATTTTCTAATTCTATTATTCATTTTCTATTACTAACATTTAATTAGCCAAATAATTTGAAGGATCTACTAAAGAGTAAATTAAAGTAATATAATTAAACTTACCTTAAGTTAGATTGTTTGCATCTTTTATAAGCATTTCTTTTTCTATTACTCATCTTTCAACCAAATGATTAAACTTAAAATAATAGTTTAAAATAACAGTGAATTAACAAATCAGTGAATACTTATACTCATAAACTATAATAATGTAACGAAAAGGAAACGATATGCATGCTAGTCAAATTAATATAAATCAATATAAAAGTATTAGACAATTTACATTTTTAAATATGATCGTTCACGATAGTTTGTAATATTCAATACATTTTACTTTATCAATAACATGTTTATATCATCTTATATATGTAAAATAGTCATAGGAGCACCGTTTAAATTATATCATTTAAAGTGTTTTAATATCAATATTTATTTTCATTTATGTGTATGAGTACCTTAGAGTCCTCCCGCTAGTACGATAAAGAGATAAACTCCATCATAGTGAAGTATGCACATACAATCAATCTATGTAGTTCATATCATTCATACATTTATTTCTTTCAATTCAATATATTATATATAAATTTACATAATGCATAATGGTAGTATTTCAAACATGTTTATTCATCACAATGATATAACCAACATCTAAAAGAGTATTTAAATCACAATAAAATAATGCAATCATGTTTCAGTAACAATTAATGAATCCGATTTAGAATAAACAAAAGTCACTAAAACTTAAAGGTAAGAGCACTCACTTTGCTTTCAGATAATTTGATTCACAATCACTTAATCCGATTTCATCTTCCCCGACTTCAAAATCTTTATGCGGCACCTATAGAGAAAAATAATTTTTTAATAAATGATATTTACTAATTTAATATTTATCATTTTGTTATCTTACTACAATATATTAATTTATAATTTTAATTCCAAATCTTTAAATTTATAATTGTAATTTCACTTACATTAATATAATATTTAGCATTCTTGATACGATTGTTGACAAATTTTTCATAGAAATTAAGGCAAACACAAATTTTATTGCAAAAATATCAAACATTCAACACGAATACAAAGATAAACACCTACAATTCGAGAGGTTAGCGATCTTTTCCAATTCCTATAATTTGAGAGGTAGCAAATCTCTACTAAACCCAAAACCTATGACTCAAGACAATAATTTTATGCATAAAATTAACTCTAAACATATTAGTCCTATTTATACTAAAAAATAATAAATGACAAATTACTAAATTGTACTTAAGCTTATAAAGACTAAATTGCTCTTAGGCGTCGTCATAACACAAAACTAGTAGAAAGAGGATTTTCATGTGAGGTTATTATCTTTAGATCTAACCATGGATCGCTATTTATAGGCAACGATAAGCCTAGGCACTAGCGATTCAACAACAAGAAAATAAATAATATGAGCCCACTGTCATGTTTGTGTGGCGGGTAAGCATCGTTAGTGTTCAAAGGAGACTCCAGTAAATAAGAAAGTAGTATTCTACCCTAGGCAAGTTCTTAAAGTTGGCACTTTTGGTGAGTATACTGAGTATTCAGAGTGAGTAAGCAGGTAGGAAACTTTGAGAGATTTTAGTACTGAGGATTGATTTGAGGTGTATTCTTATAAAACTTAACATATGCTTTAGACGACTAAAGGTTTTGAGTGACTTATTAAATGGCAAGTCCAAGTTGGAAGTATTTCAAGCTAGGCCAACATTGTTCAACCTAATTTAGGTTATCATTAATATTTGATTAATCTAACTTAGTTGAACATGGGCATTAAAATATTTCAATCATTTGTTTTACCCAAAGATACTCTATAGCTGAATAATCATGCAACCAAAGCAGATCAAGCCAACAAATAAACTATTAAGAAGGCTTACAGCAGTTCTCCATCAGCAAGCAAGTCAAGAATTGCCACATCCTCGTCAAAACTTACATCCAAAACTTCTCCAAGCCAAATTCTTGTCTGATTCTACAGAAAATGAAAACAATTCAATAGTTCATACATATAATAAGAGCAAAATTGTTAATAGCAATTTCATATAAAGGTGATAGATATTTTGAATGAATTTATCCTTTAAAATTCAACACCATATGATCATGATAAAGCATGTTTGGAAATTTTTAAGAGCACCACATATACAAAAATTTTAATCAAGAAGAACTATTTTATGGCAAAAAGTAAATTATCTTATTATCTGTGCATTTAGTTAAGGATACAATGCTTACAACCTTGGCACAAACACCGTCATCCCTTCCATAACAAAGTCTTATTTGAAGGACCCACAGTCTCTTCCATTTTCACTCAATCACTTAAGATACTATGATACAACTCACATATTACGAGATAGAATATAACTGACCCACATGCCTGGTAAATTCAGCCATTGTATCTCATGTCTGTTCAATTCTCTTCAACAAAAATCATCCTCCTATGAAAATTTAACAATTGAGCATGACTCCAACACCTTAAATAAAGCCAACTTGTGAGGTTTCCCCATCAAGGGATTAAATTAGCTTCATATTACTAGTATGACCCTATGTCTGTGGATCAATATTGTCCTTCCACTTTCTCCCTCCAATAGCCAAACATTAATTATAATAATTGTCTGTATGCATTTAACAGACAACTCAAATCCTACTTCCCTTATAAGCGAATATCATGGCAGACTAGCAGTAGCATCGTGAAATCACCATATCAGAAAAAGAAAAAAAAAAAAAA
>NW_018164714.1:532793-548093 GCF_001263595.1 Phalaenopsis equestris | reverse complement strand
TTATAATAAAGTACAAAACCAACCAAACCAACCTTAGTAATGAACATTTGAGTGGACTTATTCTTTCATAGTGGTGGTGTTTAAGAAGCTGATTTTCAGGTGTTCAATAAAGTAGTTTCTGCATTACCAGTTTAAAACAATATTTCAAAATTATCTTTTCAAAAATTAATTTTCACAAAAGTAACTAAATGTTTTTTTTTTTATAATCAGCTTTCAAGCAAGTTTTTTCTTCTTTAAATCGTGTAAAAATGCCGATAAAATGAAGGCTGGTCTTTTCATAAAATAATATTAAGAAGATACTATTTGAATTTTATTTCACTAAGAAGTTTTAAAATAATGTTCTAATTTTCTTTAATTAAATTTTATTGAAAATAGCTCAAAATGTTTTCACACAAACAAGTTAACACTTTGCTCTGACACTTAAAAAAAAAGGTATAAAGAATGTGGCCAAGAGTAAGGAAACATTTACCTTCACCATATCTAATCATGAGACAAGCACGACACAAGATTCCATTAGAAGAATGGCACACAGAACATTCCGTTTTGCCTATCAATGAAATTTAAAATGTTAAGATAACATCTGATAGTAAATGAAATAAAATTGAGAAAATCTTATTTTAATTTCTTCACCAATGCAAGGTTGGTTGATATTCCCAGTACTACATCTCTTGCAATCTTCTTCACCACACAATTTTTTTTGTCTGCAACAAAAGTCAATGTACAATTTAGAGATGCATTAATAAAGCATGCAAATAAAATAAATATGAAGGTATATAAAAAAATATATTGGATAAAAGACATGTATAAAATTAAGTTTAATTTTAATGGAGGTAGCATTGAACATAACGAAATGGGATGAAAATTTTGTAAAGAAAAAATTAATAGCTTCATTGAGGATAATGAGGATTGGAATGACTGTACAATGTATTTAGCAGTAAGTAATTAAAAATATATAATTTAGGTTACATTTGCTTAAACTAGTTAAACATGAAACTATTAAACACTAACAATTGCACAAAATCAAATCCATGAAAAGTAATAGGGGCATTTACATGTATACCAAACAATTCTTATGTATCTACATATCTAATATCCACACTTTTATATTTACATGCATAACACTCAAATCTTCAAATATCACTTAAAAAAGACTGCTACTGCTTACTTCTAAAAAGTGAAATACAACCTTAATGAAGGTTTATTACACTAAAATGTTATAAATATAAACATGAAAGTTTAAATGTTAGATATATAAATATATAAGAAGTGTGTGGTATGTATGTAAATTTTCCAAAGCTAATATTCTCTTAACATAAACTCCAAGTTAATTTTTCTACTACTTAGTGACAAAATATGAGAGTAGATAAAATAAAAGCATGTTGGACTGTTAGTTGTAATAGAAAAGCATCTCTCATATTTAACATCTTATTCTTTATTCAAAGATATCACATCGTTTAGCATCGACCAATACTTTAGCCAAATGAAAAACATGAATACGTTTTTCAACATTATTTTATTGATAGAAAATCATAATCATTAAAGGAATTACTAACCAAGATGCCTAGAATGAATTTAAAATGTTTCTCATCTCCACTAGTTTAACGCAAATAGTAGTACCTATAATAAAAAATATATTGTTATTGACTGTAGAAACTTGCATTTGTATTAGACAAAAAACTAGCGAGGATTATGTACAAATAAGAAATGTTCTACATGATAAAAGAACAAACAAACGTTTTTCAAACTCCCTACCCTCTAGAATGTCTTGCTACTATTAGATTGCCAGGGCTCTAAAATTTGGCAAATAACACACTTGAAAGAATGCAAATCATGATGAAAATGAGGGTTCAAGCCCTCTACTTGTAGGAAGAGGTTTGAGCATCATGGAAATAGACATTCAAAGAGGCTTATTTATAAGCATTAACTAGCACAACGTGGGAATAGCTTAATACTCTATTTTTGGTGCTATTTTGCATTATTAACAAATTTCATGCAATATCATTGAAGAACTTCAAAAATGGACAAGAATAAACTGTCTCTGAAATTCTAAATAAATAAATCAAATCTCATTTGATAATAGCATAAATAATCTTGTGTTAGGGACAAGTTGAATGAAGTATATCATTAGATAAGTAAATCAAATATCATCATGGAGCATTAGATAAAGAATGAACTACACTTGAGCTCATAAACAATTTAATCAAATATTATGCAAGATGAAAGATCTGTGCAATATAGGATCAACAAAGGGCAAATTTGAGGGATGAGGATGTGATATTGAAAGCCACAATACGGTAGATTAAGTTCTAACTAACAGTTACAATTTGATCTAAGCTAAATTAACACTGAACAGAATAAAGTAGGATTGTCTTAGTTAATCATGCCAACTACGCCACTCTCAGGCGGGAGTGCTCTCAGATCTTGAGAAGCGTGTTCCAAAATGTGCAAATTTGAGAGTGAGGATGTGATATTGAAAGCCACAAGACACTAGATTGAGTTCTAACTAACAGTTAGAATTTGATCTAAGCTAAATTAACACTGAACAGAATAGAGTAGGATTTAGTTAATCATGCCAACTATGCCACTCTCAGGCGGGAGTGCTCTCAGATCTTGAGAAGCGTGTTCCAAAACTGTTGACTCTGGAGGCATAGAAAGTGAGGAGCATATTAGATCTTTTAGAAATATTGCAACTCAAAATTTTACTCCACCCTATTTTGGGTTCTATACGACCCTTAGAAGTTATCTCACATATTTCTCCAATTTAGTTTGAATTATCTTTAATTTGGCTAGATCTCATGACAGAAAAGTGGCTTATTCAATTTCGGTTTAGTTAATGGTAATAGAACATAACATTGCAGATACCAGCAAGCCTAGCTGCGTTTGAATGGAAAGTAAGTTTAGCAAATGTCATCAAGAGAATCTAACGTTTGGCTTGGAATCCATAAAAAATAATTTGGGTCTTAGCCACTTTATCTTATTTCCCTTCACTTAATTGTCAGCATCCATACAAGTCCTGCATGAAATCTCAGAAATGGAAGAATGAAAAACAACCAAACCAGGAAACCTGCAGAAATGGCAGCAAATCCCCAGCACAGAATCATAGACGCTTCCCCGCGCACCACCTCCACGGCTTCCCAACCCCATTTTCCTCCATGCCGGCGTTGCCAACTTTCTTCTTGGTGCTGCCACTGAAAAATCTGAGATCCACCACATTGTTAGTGCTCACTTTCTTGTTTAAAGTTACAAAGGCAGCTTTTAAAATCTGATTAGATGTAGTTCAAAGTTAATATAGTTTTTAAACTCTACAAAGACCTTCAAGATCTCACAGAAATGCTGGTGATGGGGAAGGGCTCAAGAGAAAGTAATGGAATACCAGCTTCCGATGGTAGATCTAAGTTTGCAGGCTTCCCTCTCAATCGATCAGAGCGCCGAAGGGAACCAGAACCCAAGCCCTTAACTTTCTCCTTGGCTGGACTTTTGGTGCTTGTTTTACTCGATTTTGGAGAAGAAACCGCGGAGCGAAGCTCATCGGCACAGCGATTTAGTTTAAGAGAGGCCATTCTAGCCTTCATATTTGCAAATCAATGGCGAAAGCGGAGGAGGATCGATTAGTTCTGCGCAGGCGAGAAAATCCATGGAATTAAGCTGAGGAACTAACCTTGTTCTCTGAAATTCGGGCCTTTCGAAGGCTTTCATACTCGCATTCTGCTCCGGGATATCCCATGGCGTCGTCGAGACGAGAAGAGAGGAATTGGAGCGTGTGCCCTAATACCAACTTTATTACTGCGAGGTAAGAAATGGAAAGGTTTCTCCAACGGCTATATTCCAAGCTCTTGGGGCCCATTCAAATTTTTAATTCGCGAAAATTTCTGGAGGGAATCTCATAATTGTTTTTTTGTTCTTACTTAGTTTAATATACATGTTTCGGATTAAGGCTGTCAAAATTGCACGTTGTTGCGGACAGCTCGTGTTCGGCTCTTTCGCTAAGTTAACTAACTAGACACAAACAACACAAATCAATATTTGTTTGTTCGTGTTCGGCTCGTTTTGACTCGAAATATTACTAATTATTTATATATATAAATAAATATAAATAAATAAATAAATATATATATATATATATATATAGTTTAGAAAAAATATGAAATCAAACCGACCCTATATTTCTCATAATTTAAAAGAAAGAACACTATACCTCAAACCATGTGTCTATCTTGAAAGAACATATTGTGGCTACGTGATTGGGGTTGTCAAAACGATTCTTTGTTCGTGAACGGCTCTTTTCTGGCCGCTAAGCAAACGAGCCGAACACGATCACACTTTTTGAGCCGAAATATAAATGAGTCGAACATATGTTTGGCCCGTTTACACCCGTATTTCCGATGTTCTTAGAAAATTATTTTATGTTTTTTATTTTTAATTTTTTTTGTGGGTCGTTAATTATGTCTATCATACAATCTATCTGAAATCATATTTATTGTCGGAAAATATAGAAATTTTCTCCTAGCAGAAAATTTATCATTTAATAATTTTGCGAATCATAGCTGTGCAATGCTTTTTTGAACTCGAACTATCTTGAAATTTTTGATAGATTGGGTGTAATAGGTTTTAGTTTCCTTATTACAAACTCAGGTTAGTCGTCATGATAAAGATATTCATTCAAGCAAGAAAAATAACGTATATTGCTACTAAAAATAGCAAACTTAACTTCGAACAAACTAGAACACAATATAATCGTGTCTTTTAATTTCTTATTGTTGGAGTCATTTTTGTCTTTTCTTAAGCCAATTTTCGGACCTTTATTAAGCCTACATGGGTATGGCAGGTCGCCCGAGCACAAAAACCCAAAAGGATTAAAAAATGATTAGGCGCTGGGCCGCACACATGATAAGACTCTGAAAGTAATCGTTGTTGTTTAAGCATCGTAACACTCATTCAACACAATTTAATGCAAACACTGATGACCCAGTGTTTTGGGCAATTAGGAGCCTCGACCTCGATAGAAGCACCGCGGTGCCATGCTTGAAAATGTTTTGGCACCCACCCAAATGAGTTAATATTTGATCTGGCATCACGACGCCCGATTATTTAAAAAAAGGGGCAAAGTGTTAATGATTTTGATACGTCAAATCCTTCATAACAAGACTCTGTGCATCCCTTTTTCTATTTTATTAATCAATTCTGAAAAATGTCATTACAACAATGTGCCTGTGCAACGAGGTTGGGGACCGGTCGTGCCCACTCCCCACCCCCCTCCTCCCTAAGGAGCAAATGGAGCGACGAGACCATTAATTCATATACTTATGCCACACATGAAATTGATAGTACATAGAGATGTGGGCGCGAATACTTGGCTTCGCCACACCACAACGTTTCACAGTGTTCCTTTGTTCCAACACGTTTGTACGTTGCAAGAGAATGCCACTCAGCTCAACCAAAAAATCGTCACTCTCCTGGAGTGGATGGACTCTACCATGACCTAGCTCGCCCACATCGAGATAGCAAGATATGCTAGCTTTGTGGCATATGGAAGCCTACAGGAGGTGGGGAAGGCGCTCCAAGGTTCTCCTTGTGACCATAGTCTAGTGAGAGGGCCAAGTTGGACAACGAACGACAACATTGCGGTTGGCAGATGACTATTCGAGACTTAAGGGTTGTGTGATGCCTCATTCCTTTTGTTGTTGTTGTCAATGTTTTGTGTTTCCCTCAGTCTGGAAGTGAGAATATGATGTATTCATCATCTCTAAATTGTTAGAAATATGTAACATCGTTTGGATTCTATTAGTACTATAGTTATCTTATTTCGCCGTATGTGTTGGTATTATTTTTCAATGGCATACATTGTTTTAATGTCTCTCTATTTAGGAGCCCCTGGCACCCTTTTAAGAGCCCCAATAATAGTGTGATTACTATTTTGTGATTCATGAGCTCCCAAGAGCGAAGTTGGTGTTGGTCATCATGACGGCGCCACAATCTCAGGTCCGACGTTGCTGCCCTTGGTTGCTATTTGACTTTCATAGCCCTAATTTGATGGGCATTATTATAAGAGCTAATGTGGTGTCTGTCGTGTCGGCAATGCTGCAACACCATATATAGCGTGGTTGCGCTCGATAATTTGGGTCCCAATTGCAGCTCTCGATTGAAAATCTGCAACGATGTTCGTTGAAGTGGCGTTGGCCGCATCAGCGGCACCCCAACACCATTCCTAGAGCCGTAGAACTAGAAGATAGGCTTTTAGCTTCACCCTCTGTTTTTTCAGTTGAAGTAGCATTTAACGTGTCAACAACGTCACGACGCAACACCGACTTCTTGTCGTATAAAAGGGGAACCCCGAGGGCTGTCATTATGAGGAATCATTGTGGGTCTAGGGCTTGTATCTTTGTTTGCTTGGCCCTCTTGGAGCTCCTTGAAGCTGTAGGATCACGGGGTTTCCTCGTACTTCAACGCCTTTCTTCTCTTCGGTTCAGACGTCGGCATTACCATTTGTGGTGGTTGTAGAAGCCGTAGAAGCAATCGCTCGAATGGTTGAAGCTTCGGACATCACTCAACCTTTGCGTAGGTGAAATTCTTTTTCCTGCCCTTCTTTCCTTTCTAAGAAGTGGCATCAGTTTTGTGTTGGAGCAACTAGGTTAGGCTGTTATTAAACGATACTTAAGTTAGACCCTTGTGTTTCCCTATCTTAGTTGCATTTTTCTATGCACTCCTTTGATCATAAGAACCTATGTTGCTTCGGTTCCGTAATGTCATTCTTGAGCGTTATGAACATGTTCCCTGTTTGGATGTGAACTGAGATTTCAATGTCGTTTCTTGTGCTTTAGTCGTCATTTCACCCTATTGGTATTCAAGGGTCATTGCTTCCATAATGATGTGAGGCTGCCTGGTTCTACTTTGAGTGGCATTCAGCTGCTGCCTTGCAACACAATAGCACCAAGTCTTCCCGCAACGCTGCTCTCAGCATCTGCAACATCCTTTTTGAGCATATTTTCTTAAAAATTGTGTAGGCATTATTGGTAAGAAAAATTATAATCATTAACTCTATTTTGTAAAATAAACAACTTATTTCAATATGTTAGAAGTTTTAGCTGTAATTTTTTTTTTTTTGACAAATATGATACCATAATAAGAAAATGAAAGTGAGCTTAATAAATAAGTCAAGCTCGAGCAAAATGAGCCGAGATCGAGTATTATTCTTTTTATTGGTGTGCAGTCAGAGTTCAATAATCTAGTCAAGCTCAGCCTTTTGAAATGAACTCGAGCTTAATTCCATTTCGCTCCAATCCGAGCTCAATATATGAGCTCAAGCCAAGTTCGAGCTCGAGTTATAACCAAATATATATTAGACAAACTTAATTCGGTCAAGTAAGAAATTTGGCTAGATTAGATTAGACTCGACTCGTTTCCACCCCCCCCATTGAGACATTTATTAATTTGTACTAAATGGTCTCAAGTAAGAGCAAATTCTTAATGCTTCTCGGATCTCTCTAACTCCATTTTTCTTAGGGGTTGCTTGGTTGCAAGTAGGTCGTAGTTTAAATAAGTTTTAGTTTAAATAGGATATATTAAATCTTATAAATTTGGATATATCAAATCCTGAAGTGGTTCAATCTTACAAATTATTTACCAAGTCAGTAAGTTAAATCTTGATAAATCCTGAAATATTATTTGGCGGCTTTAAAAGAATTATTAAACATAAAAAAAAAAAATTAAATAAATAAAAAACAAATGAGTGTCCAAAGCCTCAAACTGATTAAAAAAAAAGAGGCACTTAATTGATAATTAATTTTTTATAAAATAGTTACTTATTAAATAATAATTTAACATTAATCATTTAATTATTAATTATTTATAATTTTATTAAATAATTTAAAATTTAAAAAATATTTTTTTTATTTAATAATTATAATAAGTTTGACAATATAAAAAATTAATTATTAATTATTAATCAATTAAATTAATAAGTTTTATCTTAAATAAAAATAAATTAAGACCACATGCTCTTCCTCTCCTCTCAACCTGAAACCCTCGCTTACGAAAAATTATTCGATACAGACGGATTGCATGCAGTGTCTGATCTTGATCGTAAATCAGGAGATCTCGATTATGATATATTTTGGTGGGCACCACCTAAAATTAAAATAAAAAAATTAAAAAAAAAAACGGTAGACCGTATGCAATAATTTCTCCTCGCCTACATCCTCACCTTGTGCCAATTTCGCCCAATTCTCTTATCTCCGCCCTCCCGCTCCCGCTCCCGCTCCCGCTCCGAACCTTCGCCTTCGTGAACCAACCTTGCCGGTAAAGTCGCCATTAGAGCAAGCTTCGAAGGCAACAACGTGATCCCAGCTTACAGAGACCACCGAAACTCCCATCTCTCCCATCCTTCCGCTCCGCTTCTACCAGAAACCATTGAGGATGCTAAGCCTGATTCTGTTCGCCCGAATCAGCGTCATTTTAGGATCTAACAAATCTCAGGATTTAACGAGACACGGAGATGCATTTTGCCTTTTGGCAGTATTTCGCCTAAATCCTGCTTAAAAACGGCTACCAAACATGGGGATACATTCATGGAATCCTTTCTTCCCACTCGTGCATCTCAGCTCTCCTAACTTGCAAAAAAGAGTCGTCGGGCCTTCAAAAGCCAGCAATGCTTGGCGGCTTCGATCGAAGACTCCTCCAGCGCTTCCGAGCTTCTGTCGCCCGCTCACAATGGCGCTTCCACTTCTCTTCCCCCCACATTTTCTGCAATTCCGACGACGACGACTCACAGGATCCTCCATGGACCGCCTCCAACCACCTCTTCCATAAACATCCCCGTCTCCTCTTCCTCGAAAGATGCAAATCTGTCCGTTGCCTCAACCCTATCCTCGCCTACACCATCGTATCCGGACTATTTCACAACCCCTTCGTCGCCAGCCGCATCCTTCATTCCTCGACCGTCATATCTCCCCGAAACCTCTCTCTTCCCTTCGTCATCTTCTCCCAAATGTCCCGACCCAATCTGTTCTCCTGGAATGCCATGATCAAAACCCTAGCAGTGACCCCATCCTCGTCACTTTCGCTCTTTGCCGAAATGCGCCGGAAAGGTGTTTCTCCAGATCACTACACCCTTCCATGTCTTCTCTCGTCCTGCACTTCCATGGACGATCTCGATCGAGGTAGGTTGATCCACGCATCTTCTTTCGTGTTTGGGTTCGAATCGAACCTTTTTATGCAAACGCGGCTGCTGGCAATGTACATGGATTGTGGGGATTTAGTGAACGCCCAACGCATGTTCGACGAAATGCCGAACCGAGATGTCGTCATTTGGACTTCGATGATCTCTGGTCTGACACGGCAGGGATGTCATGAACAAGCTCTTGAAGTTTTTAGTAAGATGAGGACTGATGATGATTCCATCATCAGGCCTAACATTGCAACCATGATCTCAGCCATGTCCGCTTGCTCCGGCTTAGCATCTTTGAATCACACCAAAAACCTCCATTCTTGCTTCGTGAAAACCGGATTCGAAGATCATGTTTTTGCTGGCAATTCTTTGATAGCTGCTTATGTTAAGTGTGGCAGCATGACTTGCGCGCATCAAGTGTTTGATCTTATGACGGACCGAGACGTGCATTCCTGGACTGCGGTCATTACGGGCCTCGCCTTGAACGGGCATGGTCAAGATGCCATTTTTCTGTTCTCTCGGATGTTAAGAGATGGTTTAATACCAGATTCAACCACATTTGTTGCGGTTCTCTCTGCGTGCAGTCATGCCGGGTTGGTAAATGAAGGGATTGAGATATTTGAATCCATGGAATGGGAGTTCGGAATTAAGCCAGAGCTGGTGCATTATGGTTGTATCGCTGATCTTTTCGCTAGAACCGGGCATTTACATCGGGCGTACGAGTTCATCTCGAGCATGCCGATGGAACCCAATTTAAAGATTTTGGGATCATTGTTGAGTGCTTGTAGTGTTCATGGAGATTTAAAGTTGGGTGAGCTTCTTTCTAGGAGAATCGATGCTTCGATGAGTCAATGTAGAGGAGGAGCGAGCTCGATTCTGTCGAACTTGTATGCAATCAGTGGGCAATGGGAGGATGTCATGTTGATTAGGAGAGGGAGAAGAGGGGAAGGTGATAAGCCTGCTGGTCGTAGCTGGATTAAGTAAGAGGTTTTGTGCAAGAGTTTGTTCTAGCAAATAGGCCACACACATTAAGAAAATTGAGTGGGGATTAAACGGGTTGGTTGAAGTCTTGGAATGAGTTTTGTAAATAATTACAGAGAAAATGCATTGCATCATGTTTATGATTAATTTTTTGAAAGAATTTGCATATATGCTTGAGTTTATGATGTTGGTTTATTATATTTGTTTAGGGCTTCATGTTTTTGGATGAGGTAAGGATATGTGCATTGACAAAATATTTTAATGATTTGTAGTTCCCATTGAATCCATAACTTTCTAAAGAGAGTCAGCAAACAAGGTCAAATCCACCAATCCAATAAACAAGATTTTAAGCATTGGTCAAAACAATTTGTTGTTTTATAGGTGAAAACATAACAAGATAAATGCATTGATTTGGCTTTGTGGATTTGGTCAAAAAAATATAAAAAAAAATTAAAATTTATCCTATGGATGGAAGTGTTGGGTCAATATTATTCAAATACAATCAACATAATAAGGGCCTTTTTAGGATCAATTTGGTTTATTATTATTATTAATTTTTTATCTTTTTATTAAATATATTTATTTGATGCTTTTTACACGTGTTTTTGTTTGTTCATTCTTAAAATTATTCATACTAAATAGAAATTATTTTGAGTATTTTTACATTATTGTCAAAGCGCAATATGATGCGCAAGACTTTATTTTTACTTCAGAGAACAAAACGCAGAACGAAGTGACACTTTTATTAACCAGAGACAAAAATATTAATGCATGCATTCATTAACAATTATAAGATATAAAATATAATTTTAAAAATTAATATAAGATAACAAAAAAATGGTACAATACATAGCTTGAAGACAAATATTGAGGTAAATCTGTAAATTAAACTTTCAAATAATTTAAAATAATTTGTTACAATAATTAAAAACTTAAAAATAAAAAAAAAATGAACTGGGCATCATGTGTTTCGCTTTATTTTGCTCATAAAACTGTGTTTTTTAATAACATTGATGATTTCTAAAATCCATATCTAAAAAAATCAGATCTTTTCACAATTGGATTCACCAATCAATCTTCAGCTAACCAAAACCCAATGAAAAAAAAAAAAAAAAAAAAAACCCACCCCCAAAAATTTTCCTGCCGATCCATGTAATGCTAGAACATCTCATGACAAATTCTCTCAAAATCTCCTCTCTAATCTTTCCAAAAGGGTAGAAATCTACATTTCTACTCCTATTCTAAAAACCCTAAGCGTTCTCCACACTTTTCCTAACATTCCTCTCACACATCACCCCTTTTCTAACCTAAATTCATTCTTTTAAAGTGTAGGGACGAATTATGAAGAGTTTCCACAAGCACCCTTCCAAAAAGCGTCCAAATACATTGAATTTCAGCCCATAAATACATTGAATTTCAGCCCATAACCGTCCGAGGCGCCATTTGCGGGTTCGAGGGTGCCGTCGGCGAGCTTTTTTGTCATTTTTCGGTCTTCACAGGTAAATCTCGCTGTCAGCGTCATTTTGGCGTTGTCGGTGAGCATACCGTGCAGCTCCACTGTTTGGCTCTATTTGGCTCCGTTTTAGCTCTGTTTCGCCCCATTTCAGTTGCGTTGTGTTCCTAACATATAACCATACAATATAACATGAAAACAACCTTCCTTTAAAGTGTAATCTCATTCAAAAATATTCAAGAAGTATAAAAGATATTAAGCATTGAAAGACTTATCAAAATGTGATAGGGCAAAATTTCATTTCTTGTTCGTTTTTCTTCCAAATTGCACCGTTTTTGCATCTTTTTGCTCCAATGATCATAATTAATCATACCTGCAGCAAAACATCAAAAATACCCTTCTTTAAAGTGCAATATCATCAAAAATAGTGTAAAATATATATGAAAATCTCAACATATTTTTCTTTGGTCAAAATCCCCCAAACTTAATTATTATTTGTCCTCAAGTAATTTTAGTGACTAATAAAATAAAACTCGTAAAAAGGTGTTTAAAGATCTAAGATGATTGAAGACGCATTGGAGTAACGCGCAATATCATGTACCGACCGACAAATCTGACAGCTTACTATAAACTAAATAGATAAGATCAAGGTGGGGCCAACACTGTGGCTTAATTGGGTCTTCAAATAGTATGAAGTGGCTGCTTGATCGCTAAATTAGATTAAACAGACTAAAGTCCACTAGTCCAATTTAAGTCGACTCATAGTCTTAAAAAAATGTTTTGTAGGTGAGATTGAACGTAAAATTAGCCAATGACACTTTTCTGAGCTTGAATTGTTTTGGACAAAGCGACTGGGATATGTTTAGGTTAACTATGAATTTGTCAAGCGTCACGATAGTTGAGACAAACAATGAAAGGCTTAGGGTTCCCAATAGGGTTTAAGTTTGGCACTTCCAAATTTGATAACAAAAGATGAACCTCTAATATGTAGGTCTATTACCAAAACATATCACATATGTTAGTAACTTATTATGGCATTATCTTATTGTTATAATGAATTGAAATATTCTTCTATATGAGGTTGTGTATAGGCCATGGAAATCATGCATGGACTTGAACTACCTTCATTTTAAGGTAAGTTTTGATTCTTCTTTATTGGAGGGAGAACTTACAATATATAGTTGGCTTTCTTATGTATTTATATATGTAAAGCGCTAATATAGCAGGCATAGCAGATTTTTTGGGAAAAATCTATAACATCTATTTTTTTTTACATTTATATAAATCAAATCTTTGATATCATATCGAATATATCAATGTTTTGACTAATTTTATTATATATTTATTATGTAATTAACTTGAGCTAGAATGAGTCGAACACCAGCAAACAAAAGTTTGTTCGTGTTCGACTATTATATAAATTGAGCTAAAAAAATTTGTTCTTGTTCAGTTCATTTATTTAACGAGTGAATCGAACACGCGCTAGTTAGCGAGTTAAACACTGGTTGTTTGTGAACGATGAGCTTTTTTGATGGCCACATATAGCAATATGATGGAGGATAAATTATTATATCCCTAGTTCGAACTATTAACATGGAGTCTCATGCATTGTTATGCATACGATAAATTCAGCCTACTCAACCAAAGGGCTTATTAAGCTTGGATGACTTACTTTTTTTTTTCAAAGGCATTGATGAGAAAATTATTTTATCCTTCAATTTTCTTAAATATGATGCTTGAATTTATTTCTCTCAGTAGCTCCATGACCATAAAGTTCATTCAATTATGCGAAAGTAGATAAGTTGAGAAATGAAAGATGACAAGTTCATTTGATTCGTTCATATATTTATCATCATTACATCTCTTATCATTTTTTACTAGTTAAGTTTTTTTCATTTTGAGATTTGGCAGTTGCATAAGGATCAATCAATCAAGCCAATGTTTTAACATAATATTCTTATTACACTTTCCTTATTGATATGATATCATATTAAAACCTAGGTTTACCTTAATCTCAATAGTATTTTGCAAACCTTTTATAACAATTGGTGTTATTTTGAATGTTACGTAGCACAATTATACGATGTGTTGTCTCAATAATTTTTTTTTTAATATAACTTCCATCCATAACCATTAAGAAAATCACCTCTAGGATCATAAGTGCTATGTGCAATTGAATAGTATCACATTGTACTTCTCTACATAGTAATAATTATGGCAATGACAATTTTGCTTACTTACACGTTTAGATATTTAGCTAGCTTCTCAAAAAATAATTAAGCCTTTAGATTATAACTAATACAAGTCCTTATGTTAATATTTAAGCTCAATATTATCTATCCTTTGACTAGCCATCTATATCCATTTATATCATATTGCATTCCAAATATACTTGTTTTCTATTGCATATTCTATATCATCAACTTTTTTTCTTACTTATCTCTTAATAAACATATAATTTTATGTTAAAATTTAACCCAAAATAAATGTCATTGTCACATTTTTTTTCTGAATTGATACCCTTTCAATAGATGTAATTATTATCAATCAATATTATCTGAATCACTAAATAATTTCATTTCATTGCCTCTAAGAAATCAGGAAACTCTCCCTCAATTATAATGAATATTACATATATTACAATTTTCAGCTTCTTCATGATTCTGACCAAGCTCTCAATGAGTCAATAAATAAATCTATCTCATTGCTCACAAAATTGTGTCAAATGGTTCAAAAAATAATACTTGGCTTGTTTGCCCATCTTTCTCCTTTCCTGCATGCAATGATTTAAGTTATAGAAATACAATGCTCTAAAGAGAAAAAAAAAATTACACATAAGAAGACTATAGTAAAACAAGTGCGTCTATTAAAACAACAAAAACAATAACACCATACTCACACAACAATAAAATCATAAAGTCGCAGCAAAAAAACTCTCTTCAACAGTAAAATGACACAACAATAAAATCATAATAATACCATAATAGCTCCACAATAACACCAACATCCCTCATTAACAAAAATAACACAAGAATACTGCCAAGATAATACCGCGATAACATTATAAATCATTACCCCGGCCTAAATGCCAGCATAACATAAACAGTTACAACGACAACAACTTCGAATAAAATGAAAATCACTAAAGTAAAACTCCGATAAACCCAGAGAAACAAATTGTTAAACACAAGCAATGAGACAAATGCCAAAACTATACCTCCGATAAAAAACTAAAGTAATACTATTAAATCAACTAATTAAACCTCAGATAAATCCAGACAAATACCAGAAATTATCCATAAAATCAAAAAATAAAACTCGCACAAACCCTAGAACCCAAACCACAACAATGTCTTTAAGATAAAAAAAATATTCTCCACGAAGCTAAACTCACTTGGATCTGGAAGTCGTTGTCGTTGTCTTCGTCGAGAGAGTAATCCATTTCGGCAGCTCCAAACCCTAAAGTGGGAAAATAAAGTGGAGGGAAAACCCGGGAAAGGGCCTTTATGCTTTTCATTTTCCGAAAAAAGGAGGGTCGGGTCGGGCCGCGGGAGTTAAAAAATAATGTGCATTCAATTTTTCGGAAAAAGAGAACCAGACATAAAAAAATAAAATTTTTAAGACAAATAATAGTAGTGGGGCTGGATTCCTAGTGGCGGAAAGCCCCTGATACATTTCGGGAGTTCAATTGCTTCGTACTCAA
>NW_018164714.1:528942-532693 GCF_001263595.1 Phalaenopsis equestris | reverse complement strand
TAGACCTCAACCAAAAGTGAGGTCAACAGATCTATTTTATTTTATTAGGAATTTAGGATTCAACTCTTTGATGTGAAACCACCAATCTTGGTTCATCAGATTTATAGACAAAATTTTTTTTCCGCTGAAATAATTGGTACACTTCTTCTGTCGGATCAATACATGGTACTATTTAGTCGCATTACTATTTGACATGTGCACTTGTATTGTATGGTCAAATTACATCCCGGTATATTTTAGCGAGTTATATTTTTGGTGTCATTACCGGGGAAAGGCGTTAACAATTTTCTCTACTATTAGGAAAGCTTTAGTTGAAAATTTTAGGATTTATGTTTGACACTTTATGATTTCATGTTTTTGTTTTCGTTTATTATTTTTTTTGTTGCATTGTAGTATTTTTTTTTCTTTGTAGGAGCTGAAAATTTTAAAAAAAATACAAAAAGAGAAAAAGCTGAAAAAATTTTGTTCTTAATTTAATTTCTGCTTTCTTTTGTTTTTGTTTGTGTATTGTGTGTAGCATTTACATGTGAGATTATTAACTTACTTGTGTAGGTCAGTGTGATTGTGTGTTGCATATTTAGATTTTTGTTTATGCACAGGGGAGCTGAGGCTGATCTCGCCCCTTTTGTCCCTGAGATGGAGTGCACACTTAGACATCTTAGGATATTGCACTAGTTTTCTAAAACACATATTGAGATGGCTAACTCTAACGCATCCACCTTGAAATTAATTAGGGAGAATGCCAACCCCCACCTTGAAACTAATTAGGGAGTATGCCAACCCTTCTATTGAGGAGATTCACATGATTGATCCACATGAGCATAAACTACCTATATATTGAAGCCAATACCTTTGAACCGTGACCAACTATAATTCAAACAGTACAAAATAACCAGTTTAGGGGACTTCCCATTGAGGAACCCCCACCATCACTTAGCCAATTTTCTTGAATTGCATGCCACCTTTCAGTACAATGGTGTCCCTAATGATGTTGTTAGACTGAGGCTTTTTCCCTTTTCTTTAAGTGATAAGGCTAAGATATGACATAATTACCTTACCATAGGATCTATCACAACCTGGAATGACTTGGCCGAAAAATTTCTAGTCAAGTACTTTCCTTCATCTAAAATTGCAAAACTTAAGAATGACATCACCAAATTTAACAAAATTGATGGAGAGTCTATTTACGATGTGTGAGAGAGATTTAATGACTTACTTATGAGGTGCTCACATCATAACTTACCTGATTAGCTAATCATTCAAGCATCTTATAATGGATTGATAGGTTCACTAAGGTTCATAATAGATGTCGTTGCAGGAGGGTCATTAATGCCCAAATCTTTTGATGAAGTATACCAATTGATCAAAGAGATTGTCATAAATAATTTTCAATGGCCTACTGAAAGAGTTATCCCAAAAAAGGTGGCAAGCATGCACCAATTTGATGTGTTAGCTATCATCATGACCCAAATTACTGTTATATCTAGGAAGTTAGATAATTTAAGGATGAATCTCATGCCAGGATTCCCACTTAATGATGGATAGATATGTGGACAAGTGGTAGTTCCAGACATGTCAAACTTAGAATATGTAATGTCATAGGAAATCATGGCCATAACCCCTATTATAACACCTACAACCCAGGCTGGACTAATCACCCAAATATCTCTTAGAATAAGAATAACCAGCAATAGAGAAACACTCATAATAACTCGGTAGGTGGTTGGTCCAACCAAGGGAATCACCGTAAAAACAACAGTATCCACCAGGACTCTAAGCTAACTCCCAACTAGCCAAAAAGAAGTCACCAACTTAGGAGTTAGTTATTCAAATGTGGAACACACTACAAAGCCAAGATGTTGCCATTAAATTTTTGGAAACACAATTAGGATAGCTGACAAACACAATGAAAAATCAACCCCAGGTGCACTGCCCAATAAAATTTAGGTGAATCTAAAAGATCAAAATTTGGAACAGTGCAAGGTAGTAAGAATCAAGATTAGAGTACGAAAGGAAGCTAGCTACCCAAATGATAATACACCTGAGAAACCTAACTTAGGAAAGCTTCCTCGGTCATCCCAATTGACTCAACGGAGGGACTTCCACCTTCATTCCCTTAACGACTACAAAATCCACGAAGGACCCTGATAATTTCACCATTCCTTATGTCATAGGAACTAAATTTCAAGGATAAACACTTTGTGACTTGGGAGCTAGTGTTAATCTCATGCCTTTGAACATCTTCAAACAACTTAGAAATGGAAAAATTAAGCCTACCAATGTGACACTCCATTTAGTAGATCAGTCTGTGGCACATCCTCTGGGAAAAGTCGAAAGCCTACGTGTTACTGTGGACAGATTCACTTTTTTTAGCTGATTTTGTGATCTTGGATATAAAAGTTGATCAAGAGATGCATGTGGTTTTAGGGAGACCCTTTTAAGCGACAGGCAGAGCAATCATTGATTTTGAGAAGGGGAGGGTAATTCTGAGAGAGAATGATCAAGAAATTACATTTGATGTTATAAAAATTTTAGACCTTTCCCAGAATGATCAAGCCCAAAAAACTGAGACTGTGGCTAGGGTATTTAAGATCCAATATGTTGAACCTAAGGGTGTGCATTTAGAAGAGCAATTGACAATTGATGAATTTTTGGAAAATTTGACTAAAAATAATACTGCTCTTGTGGTAGGAGAAACCAAACCACCAAGCCCATTTATGTTAGGAAACTACCTTAGTCCACCTATTGGAACCAATAATGAGTATCTGATTGAAAGTGAGAGGTTACTATAAAACTTCCATCAATAATTTGAACATAATTAATATTTTTGGGATGAAACTGAGACCATACCGTTACTTGAAAACCTACACATAAATCATATTTAACTCGCCAAATTCTTTTATTTAGGGGCTGAATGGGTTTTTGAAAAAATGAAATACTGTGTAAAATTAATACATTGCAAATTAAATGCAGTGTATTTGAAACACTTTAAAGATTATTTGATTTGGTGTAAACAAGGAAATTTATATTTTTTTGTTTTTGGTTTAAAGAAAAATAAAATCAATGTAAAACATATTCAATAATATCGGCAGTCACAATTTGTGGTTGCAATTTTTTTGATAAGTGGTGGCGAGCGAAGAGTGGCAAGGGCCTAAAATTGACAATAATGGCGACAGACCAATGACAGGCAAATGGTGGTTGGTTGTAGAGAGAGGAAGCCTACTAATGAGTGGTAGGGGAGAGTGGCAGGAGGCAGCTGGTTCCCAACTAGTTGTGACAATAGTTGGGAGGAACAACGGGCATGCAACAAATGACAATAACATTAATAATAATTTGCAATTTGCAGTGTAGTTAGAAATTATTCAAATCTAATAAATTTAGAATACACTAGTTTTGAACTATAACTGTAAAATTCAATTTTTCTTTGCATTCCATTTCAAATCCCTTGCATTTGATTTATATTACACCATTAATGCAGAAACCGAACAACACTAAAATGAGATTGAAACACAATTTTAAAAAAATAGTGATGCAACAATTTGACTCTAGACGATTTAAATAATTCTATCTTTGAGACTAAAAAGCCAACTCGAGCAATTGATCAACTATGTAGACTCGAATGATATTTGAATAGTTCTAACACATGGTCAACTCCTTGCCCTCCTGAAAGCCTCAAAGTACATAAAAAAGTGTCATTTACATTAATAAATAACTAATTATATAAATTAATAATATTTATGTAAACAAATTA
>NW_018164714.1:517904-528821 GCF_001263595.1 Phalaenopsis equestris | reverse complement strand
ACATATATATATATATATATATGTATGTATATAATTATTAATTATTAATCAATTAAATTAATAAAATTAAACAATAATAAATTAAAACCTAACACTAACATCCCTCTTCTCCTTATGCCCGAAACCCTCGCCTTCATCCCCTCTCATGCTTTCCCCTTCCCGTCCCTCTTTCGCCCAAAACCATCGACTTCAAGAACGAACCTTCGCCATAGCTAGCTGGGAAGGAAACGAAGGGCTGTTGGCTTCCAGACACTACCGAAACTCCCATCTTTCTCATCCGTCCGCTCCGCTCCTACCAGAAACCATCGAGGAAGGTGAGCCTGTTCGCGCCATTCTTCCTCTTGGCTCATCCCGGATTTACTAAATCCGCCGATTAACAGGAGGACCCCAGGATTGACGGAGTCTTTTTTTGCTGCTTGGCAGGATTTAGCTTAAATCCTGCTTAAAACCTGCCCTCGTTTTTCTTTTTCATCCGTTCAATGTCGAGAGGAAAAGCTTGAAAATCCTCGAACTTGCTGGTAGGGGTTCAGAGTTCTTGTGGTTTTTTTTCTTCTAACCTCCTTTTAAAACTGCCGCGACGACAATTTCTTACTACAACGAGTCCAGAATGGCGTATGGCCGCGAGCGAGATTTCTTATTCTGTAGCATGTGCGGGACGCTTCTATCTTTCAATTCACCGGAATTTGCCGAATGTCGTCTCTGCGGGTGCAAGCGCAATGCTCAGGGTACCTTGCTTTCCATCCAGTTGCTATTGGTTACTTTTTTTTTTTTTTGGTTTTTTTTTTTTTTTTTTTTGTTTCCAATTCACTTTGATGCTGATGGATGATATTCAGTCGGAATATGATTGAATTCATGTTTAAGTAGGGTTTTTGACAGAGATACTGATCATAGAGTTTAGGCCAAAATGTTTCTCGATTTTGTTCTGGTTAGCTTTTAACAACATCCCTTCGAAATTTTATATATTGCATATCGAAGTGGTTGTCTGATTTGGATTTTACCTCCATATACTGATTCTTGATCTAGAAAATCTATCCACATTATATTAATGTTGCAAATATATCTTCTTATTGTTTTAAATGACTCACCCAACATCAACTTGTTCTATATCATACTTCTTCAAGTGGATATCCATATTAGCAACTTCAAATCTCTGTGTTTTCTCTAATGATTAATATTTGGGAATATGGTCCAACATATGCAATGATCTTTGCTGAAGCATGGTATACTTGAAGCTTAAAGTCCAAAATTACTAAAGATTTCTTCAAGCCAAAGTGTTAGGAGGGGAGAGTCAAGACAAAAAATTCATAGGAAAAAAAAAACTTTATGCTATTCTTTCCTTTCTTAAAGAGAGTAGTAAGAGGTAAAATGGGTGGAGTTTTTATAAATTTTATCTTAAAAGTGGAAAGAAGAAGACAAGATACCCTTGAATGCAAAGAAATGCTCTTATTTTTCCTACTAATTAGACAATAATAATTATAATATGCAAGATCAAATTTAAAATGATGAGATTAATAATATCAACCTATGTGATTCTTGCCTCTTTTTTGTGACAATAATGTTTACTAGTAATTTATTATAAAAATTAACAAAGCAACCAATATCGAGATCATAAGAATAATAACACTCTAGTGAAAGAAGAAGTGAAAAAATAAAAATTTACTAATCGAATATATTGGTTTGGCCACCAAAGAGCTTCAATCCATTTTGCAAGTCCTGTCAAGATTTTCACTATCACTCTCCTTCACTATTGCAAGCAAAGAAACCTCTCTCTTTAATAAGTAATGGAGGACCCTACTTCTAATAAATTTGAGAATCACACTACTAATTTAACTTGCTAGGTTGCAATGCTCTAAATTGAAAGATGTGGACTTGCCACTCCTAACACAATCCTCTAGAGCAGACATAAAATTTGTGAAGCAAAACATGAGGGAGGAGACTTGGCGTGTAAAAAGGTAAATTGGAACTCTCTTTTTTTGTCTCTCTCTCTTATGATTTGCCAATGTATGTTCTCTCTATTAGACATTGATGGCATGTACATTAGTATCATAAGACTCCAATTAATCAATCAAAATCATCTCTAATAGAAAATTAGTGAAGATTCAATCAATAATTTATGATTAGTATTGTAAAACCCAATCAACAAGATTCAACATGCCAACTGAACATTGTGTTATACGAGCAACATCATACCATAAGGTGAAAATGCCAATTTGAATGAATTGAATATTCTTAATTTATATGTAGAACAGTTTTTGAATGTAAAATTATCATACTCTATGATCAAGCATCTTACAATACAATCCATTGGTAGATCAAAATAAATGAAAATTTGCTTGATTGAACTTGAAACCAACATTGATCGTACAATACAATTAGTTGAACTTAATTTATGACTTGGAGAAATGTACTAAACCTTAAATTTCAAGACGGCCATCTTAATATGCTTAGTTTATCAAATTGTTAACATCACTTAAATCGTAAATAGTGTTCAACAATCTTATTACATATTTTGTTATGACACTCTTATTGATATGACTTAGCTAGTACATGTACTCATCTTGAATATAAATATTAGCAAATATCAAATTATATTTGTAATCATAAAAATGATTGGCGCTCAAGGTCATGATCTTAACATAAGCCTATCCAACATAGAAATAATTTGTAATCTCTTTACCGATTAGGAAGTTCTTGTTATAATAAAATAAATGATTCAAATAATATGCAACAGCTTGCAAATTATGATGTAATTGATGATAGTACTTTTCGTTTATAATTTGTCATATCTCTTTATATATAGCTTTTTGTTCCATTAATATTCTTGCTATTTCTACTTCTACCATATTTATAGCTTCTGTAGATAATTTTATTTTTGGAGTCTTTTCAGTATCAAGCTTGAGATTCTGTGATCTTGAAAGCATAGCAACAGTATGCCAAATAAATCATATTTATAAATTATTTTCTTCTATTATTTTTATTTATATTCTTTTGCCAATGAAATTTTTTCCCTATTCAAATACAAATATGCCCTCTAAAGGTTGGTTCATTTATCTGAAACTTTGTAAAATTAAATATATAGTGGCAAATCTTGTGACTTTTGGTTGGACAGTTTTTTTATTATAAATAAATTTGCTCACTAAATTTACTTTAGTCAAAATGTATTTATGTTGTGGCAATTGTCCTATATCTTGACCATCAATCGAGATAGTGGGCATCACATAGGGTCTAGTAAATATTATTCTCTCTCTGTTAGTATCCTGACAGTCATATATGAATTTACATTATTTGTTAGCGCTTAAACAGTCATGTTCTGTCGTAAGAAGAATTTTAAACCATCACATAGGGTCTAGTAAATATTATTCTCTCTCTATTAGTATCCTGACAGTCATAGATGAATTTACATATTTGTTACCGCTTAAACAGTCATGTTCTCTCGTAAAAATTTAGTCAAGAATTTTAAACAGATATGCATCTTTAACAAAAGGTTGATTGATCAATAAATTTCAGAAACAGACCCACTCATAAGGATTAACAATAAGGAAGTAGAGAATCCTTTATTGTCTCATATCTAACCAACACGTGACATTATTATTATCCATCTTTCAGTCCATGCTTCTTTCATTTTCTTAATCATTTATATTGTTGTCCTTTCTCATTTAGCCTAAATTTTTTTTAAGCTCATTTATGCTAAGAAGATTTAATCCTCTATCATAAATTTTAGTAGAGTGAATATTTTTGTATCTATGATGGATTTTTTTGGCGGGTTGAATGAAAATACTTTAATTAGTTGGTTTTTTATCAAAGCTGAAGAAGGCATTGCTTGAGGGTTTTGTTGTGATTTTCATCCTAAATTTAGATTATGCATCACTTACTGCAGATGTTCTTTTCTCTCTTCTTTGCCTAATTTTCATCCTAAAGTTTCTGGAGCAGTTCTTAGAAATGTGTGGATGCTGATACTTTTTTTTAATCAAATACCCTTTTTTTTCTCTGGAGACATTTCTAATTATCTTTTGTTTTCGTAGAGATTGAAGGCAAAGAAATACGATACACGATCACTGCCGAGGTATTCATGCAGTTTAAGTTGACATAGAATTTGATTTATTTTCTTTTTATTTTCACATGCTATGTTCAAGCTTCCTAGCAGGTAAAGCTGTTATAGAAGCATTGGTATGAAGCCCCAAACCGTTTTTTTATTTTTTTATTTTTATATTGGTCTGCTAATTTTTTGATAAACAAAGTATTGGCATTATGTCCTCCATAATTATCATAAAGTAATATCATGTAATCGTTTATAGTTTGGTACTTATGAAATATTGCCGCTAAATATCTATAATTATGGTGTATCGTATAATATATGTTTGAATCAATGAAGCTGTAGTAATTCACGATGAATGAACAATTTGAATGTATGGTAATAACTCTGTATACTTTAGATTTTATTTTATTTATTTGTTTGATGTATGTTAGATTACAAAAGCACCCATGTTTGCTGATGACTTAAAATAAAAAATAAAATATTTACTATTTAACAATAAAATCAGTAATTTATGTTGAAAGACATGTCTTGACACTGTCTATGACAAAATCATCATTAGCTGTTTCTGACTCAACCCTTACCCATACCCCATAACATGTTGAGATCATATTTGATACAGAAACCATGAAATTCTCCATTTCAACCATAAAATTGATTACATCAATACTGATAAAATTTTAATCTTTTTATCCTTAATACCTCATACATGGAATCGTTTTTATGCTCTTCAAACCTGTTTGCCTCACCATAACAGTCATGGATAAAATTTGAGAACATCGGTGATGTGTAATTTGGGCACAAATTTGTTGATTATTACTTGATCTGAGCCAACTAACATTACCTTTCATTTAAGCTCGGTATTTTTCATCCATGCATCTCTTATTTTATCCTGGTACATTTCTGTACTTTGTCTAGTTTCTAGAATTTAATCATTCATTTTTAATGTGCAAATTTCATGAAGTCTGGCGCCCTCGATCGCTTATTTGTTTATTTTGAGGATGATTGTGCAGAGGATCTATCTTTATGCTTGAATAACATAGAAAAAGAAATGATAACCTGTTTGAACTTTTGAAAAGGTTATTTATCAGCCACCACATTATTAATTTTAGGTGTTTTTTAGTGTTTATGATGATGTTCAGCCAAGTATACATGCCATAATACAAGAAATCAGTGGCGCGAGCCTCAAAATGCACCTGAATAATGTTATTGTGGAAACCTTGTTTCTATGATATCAATAGGATAGTTTGATTTTTTTTTTTTTTTTGTCTATGATATCAATAGGATAGTTTGATTTTTTTTTTATTTTTTATTATTATTTTTTTTTTATGAACATGAACATTTCTAAATATCAGGGCTTCTGTTGTCATTTTTTTTTCAGACAACTAAAATCTGTCCATCTGCTGAATAAGGTTTCTATATTGGCTTTATACATGCAGATCTTTCTTAACTTTATTTTTGCTTGAGCTAAAACAATAAAGTATCCTGATTTCAGCAGAATTTCATTCGTTGTGGATGTTGCCCATACCATTGATAAATTCCTGATTTCAATGATGAAGTTTGCTATTTCAAAATTCAAATTAGATCTGATTTTTCCCGTTTCAGGATATCAGAAGGGAGCTAAAAATTGAACCATTTGTAATACTGGAATCTGCTCGGATGGAGGAGGAGAAAGTGCAGAGAGCTGTTGTAAGTGATCCACAAATACTTCATGTAATTGTCTGTCTACATCTTCATTGAAACCACAGTTCATGACAATTCGCTACTATTGTTTTTTATGACAGGTAAATGAAACATGTCCTCAATGTAATAACTCTCAGCTTGAGTATTACACCAAGCAGGTTCGGGATAACCACTTTCTCCTAATCTTGATCTTTTGTTTTTGAAAAAGACGCTTCAGTTCTAAACTTCTAATACTTCCTATTCACTTCAGCTCCGATCAGCAGATGAAGGGCAGACAGTTTTCTACGAGTGCCCGAACTGTAGGTACAAGTACTCGCTGAACACTTAGAACAACAACTCTTGAAATCTGCCCTGCAAGTTTTGTACTGTTTTAGTTCTCTTAGTAACAGTTGGGAGGTGATTATTATAACAAGTCTGCAAATCATTTGCAATTTATTCCTGTAGTGAAATAGAAGTCTGTATGTGTATACACTAATAGAATTTTACTGCTCATTTTATATGAGGAGCATTTATTTAAGTACTTTAAAAAAGAGAATGTGTACTGTGTATGTTTGCTTTGAAGGAATTGATTTAATAAATTTTTATCGAGCATTATGATTTTAATGAAATTAATAAATAATTAAATTTAATAAATTTTGATTTTGATGACTCTTGGAAGAGTATATTTTCTTGGAACTTTAGAATGCTTCTACATCATGATATAATCTTACAATGACTGCTAGGTCTCTTGATTGTGTTCATCGACGAACTTGGTGTTTTTGATATGATATTAGATATTAGTGTTATGAATATAAATATGAAAGTTTAGGTGTTAGATGCATAAATGCTTTAAAATTGCGTGGTGATACTTATATAAATGCCCTTAATTTTAATCATTTTTTTATTGTTGCTATTTTTATTTTAAATCTGTTGGCTTTTAAATCACAGTGCATTTTGATAATGAGTATTGATTTACATAAAAAAGCTTAACCATAAATTTTATCATTAATTTTAATGAGGTTAGTTTTTACTTCAATATGCGACCCTTCTTCTTCTATTGATGTGTAAATAGGATCTCTATCATTAAATTTACAATCTTCAAATCAAAGCCAAGCATGCAAATATTTAAATCTTATAAAATATATTCTAAACAAATACCCTTGTCCATAGGACAATGCAAATAGTTAGCGAGATAAGTTTTGAGGAGATCTAACTTAGGAGTTTCTAAGGTGACAGGAAACTTATTGAGTTAAATCAAACTTCGTTACACACTCGAAAGAGGGTAATCTAGATTCATGCTCCTATCGTCGCTAATCACATTAGATTCTTAGTATCCTAATTTAAATTTTCACTTGTGCACTCACAAGTGAGTGGTAGCTTTCATATCTTGAATTTCAAATAAAAGCCAGGCATGCAAATATTTAAATCTTATAAAATGTATTCTAAACAAATGCCCTTTCATTCAGACTGAGTCAACATTTTTGCGTTAGAGACAAACTGTAGAGATTTTGGCTTTGCTCTTTATGAGGCTAAATTATGCAAACAAAAATCGAGATTGAAAGCCACTCAAATGTTGGCTTTTGTGACCACTCAAATGTTCCCTCAAATGTTGGCTTCTGTGACCACTCAAATGTTGGCTTCTGTGACCAACCCACTCAAATGTTCTCTCAAATGTTGGCTTCTGTGACCACTCAAATGTTGCCTTTCTTTGAAATTCTTCTAGGCTTCGAACCATTTTCCAGCACTTTTCAACTCATCCATCAGCAAGTGTGCCACTGATTTATACCCTTTTTCACGAGCTGTGCTCCAACAACATGAAAAACAATGAGGCCGTCAAAATCACCATCTTAGGAATATAGAAAATAAAACTCAATTAGAAATTTAGTATACTAAATAGATGAGATGAACAAACCATGATAAATAGCAATTCCAGTTGGTGTCATCTTTCGCTTCTTCAAACATAGAGAACTGCCATACCATTTGAAGAAAAGCATCATCATCAGCAAAATCTGCTCTTGAATTAGTGAATAATGCTTAAACGATCGACTATTTGTCAAAACACAAGTTTGAATGAATTGTTTTGAACTAAATTATAAAACATTCCTTGGAAGAATGAAATAGTTTAGATTAGATCATCTCATCCACAATTTAGCTTAAAAGGACTTAACCATTAAAGAAATGTTCTAAAGATGGCAGCATAAGAAAAGTAAATGTCTAGCTTGTGATAAAGGAAAATTGGATCTCTCGTTTAATAGTTGAAGAAAGATAAATGATTTGAAAAGCCTCAACATATGTTGCATACCTGTTACATATCCAATAAGGTTTGATGCCTTTCTCTTCAATACAGTGGGGGCACATCCAATTCTTCATCTTTCTGACTTCATCTATATCTGAAAAATAAAATGCAATCTATTCATTTAGATAAAAGCCAAGTTTCATAATGCAATTCTCATTAGTTGCTTCTGAGCCTTATAATAAAGTACAAAACCAACCAAACCAACCTTAGTAATGAACATTTGAGTGGACTTATTCTTTCATAGTGGTGGTGTTTAAGAAGCTGATTTTCAGGTGTTCAATAAAGTAGTTTCTGCATTACCAGTTTAACACAATATTTCAAAATTATCTTTTCAAAAATTAATTTTCACAAAAGTAACTAAATGTTTTTTTTTTTATAATCAGCTTTCAAGCAAGTTTTTTCTTCTTTAAATCGTGTAAAAATGCCGATAAAATGAAGGCTGGTCTTTTCATAAAATAATATTAAGAAGATACTATTTGAATTTTATTTCACTAAGAAGTTTTAAAATAATGTTCTAATTTTCTTTAATTAAATTTTATTGAAAATAGCTCAAAATGTTTTCACACAAACAAGTTAACACTTTGCTCTGACACTTAAAAAAAAAGGTATAAAGAATGTGGCCAAGAGTAAGGAAACATTTACCTTCACCATATCTAATCATGAGACAAGCACGACACAAGATTCCATTAGAAGAATGGCACACAGAACATTCCGTTTTGCCTATCAATGAAATTTAAAATGTTAAGATAACATCTGATAGTAAATGAAATAAAATTGAGAAAATCTTATTTTAATTTCTTCACCAATGCAAGGTTGGTTGATATTCCCAGTACTACATCTCTTGCAATCTTCTTCACCACACAATTTTTTTTGTCTGCAACAAAAGTCAATGTACAATTTAGAGATGCATTAATAAAGCATGCAAATAAAATAAATATGAAGGTATATAAAAAAATATATTGGATAAAAGACATGTATAAAATTAAGTTTAATTTTAATGGAGGTAGCATTGAACATAACGAAATGGGATGAAAATTTTGTAAAGAAAAAATTAATAGCTTCATTGAGGATAATGAGGATTGGAATGACTGTACAATGTATTTAGCAGTAAGTAATTAAAAATATATAATTTAGGTTACATTTGCTTAAACTAGTTAAACATGAAACTATTAAACACTAACAATTGCACAAAATCAAATCCATGAAAAGTAATAGGGGCATTTACATGTATACCAAACAATTCTTATGTATCTACATATCTAATATCCACACTTTTATATTTACATGCATAACACTCAAATCTTCAAATATCACTTAAAAAAGACTGCTACTGCTTACTTCTAAAAAGTGAAATACAACCTTAATGAAGGTTTATTACACTAAAATGTTATAAATATAAACATGAAAGTTTAAATGTTAGATATATAAATATATAAGAAGTGTGTGGTATGTATGTAAATTTTCCAAAGCTAATATTCTCTTAACATAAACTCCAAGTTAATTTTTCTACTACTTAGTGACAAAATATGAGAGTAGATAAAATAAAAGCATGTTGGACTATTAGTTGTAATAGAAAAGCATCTCTCATATTTAACATCTTATTCTTTATTCAAAGATATCACATCGTTTAGCATCGACCAATACTTTAGCCAAATGAAAAACATGAATACGTTTTTCAACATTATTTTATTGATAGAAAATCATAATCATTAAAGGAATTACTAACCAAGATGCCTAGAATGAATTTAAAATGTTTCTCATCTCCACTAGTTTAACGCAAATAGTAGTACCTATAATAAAAAATATATCATTATTGACTGTAGAAACTTGCATTTGTATTAGACAAAAAACTAGCGAGGATTATGTACAAATAAGAAATGTTCTACATGATAAAAGAACAAACAAACGTTTTTCAAACTCCCTACCCTCTAGAATGTCTTGCTACTATTAGATTGCCAGGGCTCTAAAATTTGGCAAATAACACACTTGAAAGAATGCAAATCATGATGAAAATGAGGGTTCAAGCCCTCTACTTGTAGGAAGAGGTTTGAGCATCATGGAAATAGACACTCAAAGAGGCTTATTTATAAGCATTAACTAGCACAACGTGGGAATAGCTTAATACTCTATTTTTGGTGCTATTTTGCATTATTAACAAATTTCATGCAATATCATTGAAGAACTTCAAAAATGGACAAGAATAAACTGTCTCTGAAATTCTAAATAAATAAATCAAATCTCATTTGATAATAGCATAAATAATCTTGTGTTAGGGACAAGTTGAATGAAGTATATCATTAGATAAGTAAATCAAATATCATCATGGAGCATTAGATAAAGAATGAACTACACTTGAGCTCATAAACAATTTAATCAAATATTATGCAAGATGAAAGATCTGTGCAATATAGGATCAACAAAGGGCAAATTTGAGGGATGAGGATGTGATATTGAAAGCCACAATACGGTAGATTAAGTTCTAACTAACAGTTACAATTTGATCTAAGCTAAATTAACACTGAACAGAATAAAGTAGGATTGTCTTAGTTAATCATGCCAACTACGCCACTCTCAGGCGGGAGTGCTCTCAGATCTTGAGAAGCGTGTTCCAAAACTGTTGATTCTGGAGGCATAGAAAGTGAGGAGCATATTAGATCTTTTAGAAATATTGCAACTCAAAATTTTACTCCACCCTATTTTGGGTTCTATACGACCCTTAGAAGTTATCTCACATATTTCTCCAATTTAGTTTGAATTCTCTCTAAATTGGCTAGATCTGATGATAGAAAAGTGGCTTATTCAATTTCGGTTTAGTTAATGGTAATAGAACATAACATTGCAGATACCAGCAAGCCTAGCTGCGTTTGAATGGAAAGTAAGTTTAGCAAATGAAATGATGAGAATCTAACGTTTGGTTTGGAATCCA
>NW_018164714.1:504677-505617 GCF_001263595.1 Phalaenopsis equestris | reverse complement strand
AAGATAATCCTGCGGAAACACTATAAACCATTACCCCAGAATAACACCAACAACAAAGACAATAACATCATAATCACACAACAATAAAATCATAAAGCCGCAGCAAAAAAACTCTCTTCAACAGTAAAATGACACAACAATAAAATCATAATAATACCATAATAGCTCCACAATAACACCAACATCCCTCATTAACAAAAATAACACAAGAATACTGCCAAGATAATACCGCGATAACATTATAAATCATTACCCCGGCCTAAATGCCAGCATAACATAAACAGTTACAACGACAACAACTTCGAATAAAATGAAAATCACTAAAGTAAAACTCCGATAAACCCAGAGAAACAAATTGTTAAACACAAGCAATGAGACAAATGCCAAAACTATACCTCCGATAAAAAACTAAAGTAATACTATTAAATCAACTAATTAAACCTCAGATAAATCCAGACAAATACCAGAAATTATCCATAAAATCAAAAAATAAAACTCGCACAAACCCTAGAACCCAAACCACAACAATGTCTTTAAGATAAAAAAAATATTCTCCACGAAGCTAAACTCACTTGGATCTGGAAGTCATTGTCGTTATCTTCGTCGAAAACATTCTAAACGAAGCTAAACTCACTTGGATCTAGAAGTAGTTGTCGTTGTCTTCGTCAACAGAAAAATCCAATTCGGCAGCTCATAACCCTAAAGTGCGAAAGTAAAGTAGAGGGCAATAGCGAAAGGGCCTAGTGCATTCAATTTTTCGGAAAAAGAGAACCAGGCATAAAAAAATAAAATTTTTAAGACAAATAATAGCAGTGGGGCTGGATTCCTAGTGGCGGAAAGCCCCTACTTCTCACGCCTACCGACTAAAAATTCGTGTGGGAGCCCATCCATGTCCATCGGTAGCCGATACATTTCGGGAGTTCAATTGCTTCGTACTCAA
>NW_018164714.1:501117-504577 GCF_001263595.1 Phalaenopsis equestris | reverse complement strand
GATACATTTCGGGAGTTCAATTGCTTCGTACTCAAGCTCGTCAATGGTGAACTCTGTTGGCGGCCTTTACCGATTGCCCTCTGCAACTAATGGAGAAGACCAAATCAGCACCAAAAGATATATCGTCTGCCATAGAACTTCTACAGATTCGTCCGCCTCGGAATTCGGTGGCTTCCTCGGCTTCGATTACTCCTCTATGTATGATTTCATTCTTCAGTGTCAAATAGCTGTCGCTCTTTTTCTTAATTAGGTTTTGATATGATTATGGTCTCAAAAACAATTTGCTGGTTGTTGGTTACGAAATTATATTTGGTGGCAAGATGCGATTAGTTTTCAGATGTTTTCCTTCTGAAGGTTAATTTTTTTATTTTTTCTGAGTAACTTTTATTTAATGGGTGTCTTTTATTTAGTTGGCGCATTCAATATGGTTTGCTATTGGCAATGATATTAGCAGGTTGGAAAATAGAGCTCAGCTCTTTTGCTGTTTATTGCAATACAGTTTGGCTCAGATTTCCAATGACTGCAATTGAATTTGAAGTGGATATGGGAGTAGGAAGGATGAAAATGCAAATCAGATATGGCACACGGCAATATATCTTTTTTCGCCGGATCAGTTGTTTGTAAACTTGATGTAGTAAATTGGGAGAAGAAAAGAACAAAACAATAAAGTGCAGCAATTTTAAATCCTCACAGAACTCAAGAATTTGAGTAAGTTTCAGCAAAAGAAGTTAAGTTGCTGATTTGGCAAAAGAAAGAAGAAGGCTGTTCAGCTTTTTCATATCCACATAAGTCGCACTAGTTGCTATTAACATGATGGAGATGTAGATGATCCTAATGCATATATAATAACACTCCTTGCATTAGGAACAACACACTCCTAATTTGGATATCAGAGTTTCAAATTTTGCTAGCAATGGCTTGGTGAAATTATCCGCAACTTGATTTGTTGTTTTGCATTAAACAAGGATAACATCTCCATTTTACTGTACTTCCCTTTATTTTCCCAATGGAATATAGGATTGTTAAAGTTAGCAATCATAGCTTGATTATCAATAAGAATCTTTGTGCTTTGCTTCTGCTCTAAACTTAGATTGATTAGAATTTTCCTTTTCCATAAGACTTGTTTAACAACAGTACTTGTAGCTATGAATTCTGCTTCTGCGGTGGATTGAGCTACTGTATCTTATTTTTTTCAAGCTTTAAAAGAAAACACCAAAATCTAGCATTAAACAGTACCCTGAACTACTTCTCATATCATCAATGGAACTGCTTTGATGCTCTCCATGTTGCTTTGAGAAATTGTCTTCTTCATAGGTTTCTATACTAACCAGTTTTATAGTTTGAAATATGGTCATTAAGTTCTAGAAGATCATTTGCCATCTTCTTACTTTTCATTTGCAATAGCCCCCTGATTGTGATTATACCCGAGCTTCTTATGCCATAATTCTATGATATTTTCTTTAATAAAAAAACTAACTTGTTTCTCTTTCAATTGATTTTGCACAAAGCTCTTCCCTTTCATTTTCAATTTAAAATTATTATTTTCTTCTGCATCTTTAATCAAGCAAATTTTGTCCTCAAATATAATTTTATAACATTTTTCAATTTGTTGTCCAACACTTTATAAGTTTTGGTCAATTTCAGAAATATATAACACATACGAAATAAAGCCTGTATCTGAACAAGTTAGAATTACAATAGCTCCTTTTACTTTCACATCAATGCACTTGCCATTTCCGATTCTAACATGGAGGATTTGTTCCCCTTCTGTTTCTACCACAAAGCTGGCATAGAGGATTTGATGCTCTTTTTTTCAATCTTGGCTTATGTTTGCGTTGGTAAAGAACACTTCTTTTGGGCTTAGATGCGTTTTTCTCCTCTTATTTTTATAGTTTCTTGTGCTTTCTTGAATCTTGACCGATAAGGCTCCTACAACATCATTTTCTTGTCTCATTTTTTTTCTTTGTTCTTGAGCAAGTAATGCATTCAACAATTCTATCAAAGATAATTCTGAGATAGTCTAAGTGTTTTTTAAAGATGTAATTAATGTTCCAAACTTTTCAGGAAAATTAACAATAATTTATCCTACAATCCTTGATTTTAGCAGAGACAAACCAAGTAATCTGATTCGACTTGCAATATTCAACTGTTGTCAGTACTCTCTTTGATAGATTCACTTTTTTCATCTTCTGCAACTCAAATTCACATACCAAATTCAACACTTGCATTCTTCGGATCCTTTCATCTCCTTCATATTTAGTCTTGTGAAATCGCATATCTCCTTTGTGGACTTTAATGACTTGATAGGACTGAAAATAGCGGAAGAGACTGCAACGAATAAGCAAGCCTTTGCCTTTGATTTGTTCGTCTTTTTCTTCTTTTGCACTTTGATTTGAGCCATGGTTGGATTGATTGGAAGTGCAGAAATTTCATAGTCTTCTTCTACGGCTTCCCAAAGATCCAAAGCCTATAAGTATGTCTCCATACGAACTACCAAAATCTGGTAGTTTTTTCTCCATTAAAGACTGTTGGAAACATTGAGAAAAATTTGGCTTTGACTTCCAAGACTTTGTTAAAACTCACTCACCGATCCCTTAAGGAAGAGCTCTGATACCTTTTGTAGTAAATTGAGAGAAGAAATACAACAACAACAACAAAGCCTTAATCCCACTACGTGGGGTCGGCTACATGAATCCTTTTTCTCCATTGCGTCCTATTTAGTGTCATATTTTCATTTAGTTCTAGTAAATTAAGATCATTTTTAATACAATAAGCCCAAGTCTTCCTAGGTCTACCTCTGCCTTTCTTAACACAAGTCGAATCTAAAACATCTACTCTCCTAATCAGATCACCAGATGATCGACGTTTAATGAGACCAAACCATCTAAGACGACTTTCTCTAATTTTGTCTGTCACAGGAGCTACACCAACCCTATCACGAATATATTCATTCCGCATTTTGTCTCTAAGTGTAAAGCCACTCATCCACCTAATCATTCTCATCTCGGCAACACTTAACTTATTATTATGCTTCTCTTTTAAAGGCCAACATTCAGCGCCATAGAGCATTGCAGGTCTCACCACCATCTTATAAAATTTTCCTTTCAGTCTTAGCGGTACTTTTCTATCACACAAAAAACCCGAAGCATTCCTTCACTTCAACCAACCAACTTGAATTCTACTATTAACACCCCATCTATATCACCATCGCTTTGGACAACGGACCCAAGATATCTAAATCGTTCACACCTTTTAAAAAGTTGGTTGATTCCATAAATCATTCTCATCTCAGACCCAAGATATCTAAATCAACAACGGAATCAGTTGTTGATTCCATAAATGATGCAATAATTCCAAATTATTTTGGAATTCAATATCTAGCTTCATCTAAGTGTTAGTTTTTTAAAATGAATAGAGTGAAGGTTGGGATGAGAAATTTATCCTTGGAAAAAAAAAAAAA
>NW_018164714.1:490089-499376 GCF_001263595.1 Phalaenopsis equestris | reverse complement strand
ACTCTATTAATTTTTACAACATTATCTTTCAAACTCTTATCTATAATTACACCTACACCATTTCTAGTGCGACTCTTACCAGAATACCAAAGTTTAAACCTAAATTATCAATCTCCTTAGCCTTTTCTCCAACCCACTTAGTTTCTTGAATACATAAGATATTAATTTTCCTATGAATCATAATATCAACTAATTTCATTAATTTACCATTGAGAGTGCCTATATTCCAAGATCCTATCCTAATATTAGTTTCATTAGTTTCATTAGTTTCATGGACTAACTTCTTTACCCGCATTCGCCCGTAATGTGGGAACCCTTGCTTATTTAACACTACACCCGGGCGCCGGTGTAGCGGCCCTTGCACACTTTTCACTGTATTCAGGCTATACAGCGCGTCGCTTCCAGGGGACGCCCTAGCACTTACACAATGATCAAAATGATTCATGTCATGATTTTTTTCGACAAATTTTACGCTGGCTGTCGACTACCTAACGCAACCCTCCACTTTTCTCATCCGGGCTTGAGACCGAGAACGACAGTGTTAAATTGAGAGAAGAAATGAACAAAATAATTAAGTACAAAAACTTTAAATCATTGCAGAACTCAAGAATTTGAGTAAATTTCAGCAAAGAGAACTTAGGTTACTGATTTAGCTAACGAAATAAGAATTATGTTCAGGCTTTTCACACTTGCATAAGTTTAAAAAATAATAAAACTACTCACAATACGGTAATCAAACACATGTAATTTCTACATGGCTCTTGATAACTAATTTAGTTTTTTTTATTAAATTTGAGAATTGAATATCATGTAATCGACTCCTTTCTTAACAAAAAAAACTAACTGCAACTAATATAAAACATTTAGATAAGTTATGTTAATTGCTGTTAACATGAAATAAAGATGTTCATGATCCAAATGCAGACAATTAAGACTAGAAAATAAAATAACTCGATGCAATATTTAACATTGTACATATTTAGTTACTATACAGTAAAAACCTTCTTGGTTTATAATTCAAGTACATGATTTCCCACTGGTTACCTAAGTTTTTGTGACACTTGTGGCAATTTGAGGACCCTAATTATGGGAGTAATGCAGGCCATCTTGTTGTCTAGACTTTATTAATGCATCTATACGATTAATGCAAGAAATCTCTTGTGTAAAATTAAAATTTGTGGTTCACAATTTTAAAAAGTTGTTATAAGTTATATTAAGAAATAATTTATTCTTATGAGAAGTTATGATGAATAAATTATTTCCTTAGATTAGAGTTATTTCTTTTCCTATTTTATATTTACTTTCTTGGATTTGACTTATTACATTTTTTTATTTTAGGATTTAATATTTTATGTTGTTCCCTTTATCTCCAAAATGATTAATATGAATTGATTAATTGAAGATATTAGGAGTTTATCTTTTCTTTCATATTAATTTTTTTTATTATCTTTCCTATTTTAGGATTTGGGTAAGGGTTATTTATAACATTTTTCATATCAATAAAAATACTGCATTATTCTAAATATCAATAGATGTAATTGTCTCTTTTGATGAAAATTTGAAAACATGCAAAACACAAATGATACTTTTTTGGTTGCCTCTAAAAATTTAACATAGAAACTCAAAATCACTAAAAATATCATGCTAATGGAAATTAAACCTCATTAGATAGCAAATATTGTATAAGTTTTGACAAAATCCAATCATGTAAGCATAACAACAACTATGAAAATTTAGAATGGAGAAAGATCAAGTAAAGATCAACCAAATAACAATCCACGCCTCCACCATTGTAAGGATGTACTTCCTTGGATGTTGATAGTCTCTACTTTCATGATGCTAGAAAGTTTTACATCCATTGAGCACTCAAGTACAAAGAGAAAACAAAGTACTAAAAATAAAATATTATTGGAATTGGTGTTTACATAACTCAGGTATCATATATTTATAATCATAGAATTTCCCTCCCAAATAATAAAGCATAGTCAACGGCTAATGATTCATTTGAAGCATTTGATGCTCTCAATTAAACTCATGCATGAAAACAACCTATGAAGGACTCGACCATGATACACTTGCTGAGTTGGCAAGACAAAACAATTGCAAAATTAGATAAATGCAAGGGATAAACTCTTAGACGCTTTACATTGTTGGAACTCGTATGGAGAGCTAGCTTCTATCAATGAGAAGACAATGAACTGGATCTCACATGGAAGTATAGATGGATGGAGTGTACAAATATCTAGCAGCCTAAAGAGAGAGAGCCAGCTCGGCTTATTAAGGGCCTAAAATACATAATAATAGAGGTGGCACAATCTAATTGAAAACCAAAGCAACAAACATATATGAATGAATAGGGCCAAAATTTTTGAATCAATGATATGACAATAAACCAAATTTAACTAGGGATTAGAGATCTGAACTGACCCAACGGAACCAAATCAAATCAACAAAATGGGTTAAACATTAACGAAGGCAATTTGTTATCATAGAAATCATCTTACACATGACAAAACTATAGTTGAATCTAGAAATTAGAAGATGTACTGAAATATAATCAACTAAATAGTGCTCAAGTCATCGAAGTTCCCATCACAATACATATGTTCTGTGTTTTTGGTTGGTATAAGCTTTGACATTTATCTAGTCTGTTACTACTTGCAATCGCAATGCCATTGCTCAATAGAAATTACTCTTAACATGTTCTAAAACATTGAAAGGGAGAAATTTTTTTTCTATTTCACGCTGAGAATTTTAGATTTTTTTCTTTTTTGAATTTTGAAAATTCTAATTATGTTTTTTAGGAATAGTAATATCTAAACTAGTGTATTTTTGGAAACTGGCTGTAGGCTGGAGGCTTTCTCGCGAAAATGAGGGAAAGAATAATAATTTATTCCTTAGTGAAAGTTATGAGTTTTTTTTTTTTTGAAATTTAAAATTCAAGAAAAGTTGTACATCAAAATAAGTGCCAAGGGAGTTTTCCAAACAAATATGTTTTATAAATGCCATTAGTGTTCTTGCCGACTCCAACTCACCCTCAATTCCATGGTTAACACCGAGGAGATGAGGTTAGCTTGGATGCCTTTAGCATTAAAAGTGCATTTTCAAAATTTAGGTTTGGATAAATACCCGTTAATATAAATTTAATTAAGTAACATTTTATTATTTTATAATTTTTAGGATTTATATCAATTTTATTTTGATTTTTAGATTTTTTTTTTAAATTTAAGTTGCCATGGATTATCCATTTGGATAATATTAGGCTTAAATTGGAATTATTGAAGATTTGATTTCATTTCTTATTGGATTAAAATTGATTTTAAATTAATTTGTCTATCTTTGTGACTTTGTTCTATAAATAGGGGCATGACTTATAATGAGGATTATCATTAAATTATATATATATATATAAAGACATGCGCACGAGCACACACACATATATAAAATAATTGAATAATATAATAAAACGAAATATAAAAAAAATTTGACACGCTTGGGTCAATTTGAGCATAACCTTCTTGTCAATTTTGATTTAAAGAGTAAATCATCCCAATTCAAAGCATTTAGCGATCGAAACAATTAGAGAGAAGGGAGAAGAAGGAGAGATCTCGTGCTTCTCTTACCGGAGGAACGATGACGTTGCGATATTCCTAGGATTTGTTTGCGAGAGATGACACCGAAGAGAAGGATAGAAAAATTCAAACTAATTACAAGGGTTGCTTCTTTGTCCTGACAAAGGAAGACGGAAAGAGAAGGTTTGGTAACTAGAGTCAAAGTCGAAGCCCCAACAAGCCTTGCTCTTTTGCGTGCGAGCAACGTTGTGAGTTGTGAGTAGGAGAGGAAAAAGATGAAGTCTACAAAGCAATGTGTAGGAAGACAAAAGTAGCTTTCGTACTAGAGGAGCGGAGTTCGAGCAAAATGAGAGGAAGGAGAGAGAAGCGGCTCGTGCGAGAAGAATTGAACTAAGTTGAGTAGCCCTAGTTTGCGGGTTTTGCTCTCTTATGGGAGTTTAAGTTGCACCGAGCCAGTGAATTGAGAACTAAGATATCCTAAATCAAGTAACTCTTGCTTCGTAAGATTTGGAAACCAAAATTGTTGACTTTAATATAAGGAGAAAGAAAAGGTGTGGAATAGATTTTGGTGTTTTTATTTAAATTAATTTGAAATGCTAATAAGTTAATACTAATATCTTATGAATTGAAATTCGTGATTAAGATTGTAAGGCCAAACAAATTAACTTACAAAATAATTTTTTGTGCTTGAAATGAATAATTATATTTCTAAATTTCATTAATTTTCATTCTTTCTAAATGTATAGTTGATTTTATTTATGTTTTATTCTAGTAAGATTAACATTACATTAAATTCTTCATATTGTTAGATAGAAAAAATATACAAGATAAATAATTACACATCAGAGTAAGTATGTATATTAACACTACTGCATAAATAGTTGCGTACTAGTTTTCCTATAAAAACATCAAATTATTGCATGACATTTAGAAGTATACATGTTAAGAGTTCCGCATAAAATAGTTGTAGAATTGTTTATATGTTAAATTATGCATTTATTCATTAGTAGATGAAAGTAAGTGACCCATAAGAAAGTAATGTATGCCTCGAAAAATGAAATGAAAATACTGTTTGTATAAATGCTTGTATGTATATGCTAAAAAGAGGAGTTCACCCTCTTATGGTACTGGTTGGGGATGCCAATGTACCCGCGTACATGGATGTTTTTGCTATCATCTTAGCCAATTGTGAAACTTGACTATCCATTATGCTGACAGGAGAGTATTGATTGGGGATGAGTATGCATTTTTTTATCTCAGACAATTGTGCAATTTATATCTCTAACCGTTGTGCCAACGGGAATGTATAGGGCAGGGATAAGTAGACACTATTACATCTCAGATAATCTTGTAAATTAAATCACGAACTGCTGTATTGACGGGATAATATTAATCAGGAGTGTGTTAGGTGATGTTTTATGAACTACTGTACTGACTGGATAATGTTAGTCACGAGTGTGTTAGGTGATGTTTGATGATGCTCCTGAGATAGATTTGAAAGTTAAATGCATGACGTAAAAGTAAAGGTGAAGAATAAATCTTGAAAAGTAATGTTAAAGTTAATGTATATAAAGTTTTAAATTTTTTTGTTTCAATAAATGTCAATAATACATGCATTATATTATTATATGAATTTCTATAATAAAATATGAAAGACCAAGATGCAATTGCTTTCTTTTCTTTGGCTTATTGTAGTTTACAAGTATAATTGCTTCACTGGGTTATCCTAGATAATTTATTATATTGTTTTAATATTTTTTCAAGTTTTAAGCTTTTGAATAAGATAAGTACTAGTGGAGATAATGTTTATTGAATGTAAGATTGGTGAGGTAAACATTTATTCGTTAATTAAAGTACTTTCTTTAGTGACTCTTTTAATTAATATATGGAAATTAAACTTTTAGTGATAGAAATAGAATAATATAAAACTTAATTTCACCATCAGACCGTCTGTTCTCGTCTCGGTTAATTCTAAGTCCTGACCAGGTCGTGACAAAATGAATTGTAGTCGAAGTTACTCTTCTCTCTCCCCCGCCCTAGCTATACATTATCCACTCTATCAATAATGTGGCTCAACCATAGTCTTTATGTGTAACATATACTTTTAGGATTATATCCACAAATAATTTACTGCCTACAAATTGGTTGTGGTTAAATTTACGTGAGCATTAATTTACTGACTTTGGTTTGGTAGATAAAAAATATCAAGATCAATGTTTGTATTATGTATAAATTTATGAAAGATTAGCATATATTCGAGTTGGCTCAGTGACTTTTATGACATCATATTATTTCTCAGTGTCCTACCCATGTGTAGTGAAGTTTTGTCTGTGCTTGGCATGCTCATTTAAACTTTAACATGCCATTCTTTGCCCAATGTTACCATACCTTTAAACCTGGATAACAGTTAAACAAGGTGGTTTTTGTGTGGTCACATGTCCGAGTTCGGGTGTGCAATGAAGGGTTGGGGCTAGTCCATGTTAAAATGGTAGTTTCTCCTTGAGATGAGCTGGATTTGAATCTTGTCTTCTTTTTCTTGTATGTGGTCCTATTAGCTTAATTCGATACTTGTCTCGTTAAAAAATTGGGTGATTTTTTCTGAGGTTTCCTAACAATGAAGTGTTGTTTTACTTGGTTTGTGATGAAAAAACATATGTTCTTTTTTTTTGTGTAAGCTAACGTCAACTACCAAGTTTACTCTCTTGCTGTTTTCATACTAGCCTGAATATAGCGCTGTGGTGATATCCGTTATTGTCTTTCAAAGTAGATGGACAATCTCTATTCCTATAAATGATTTATGCGCTGCCTCAAAATTTGATGACAACGTACTTTTTTTTTGAAGTTTCTCTTCACTCCTTTTTTGCTTAATTGATTTATTTGCCTCAAATCAATTTTCAGCTTTACCATTTGGTAAGAAGAAGCCTCAAAGGCTAGTCAGTTTGTGTATTGGTGTCCTTGGTCAACATTTAGAGGATATCATTTCAGACATATCGGAGATTGCTTCAGAATTTCCTGCTGGTATCAAGGTATCTTAGTGAAATGAAGAAGTGATGAATTTATATTTTATTACTGGTTTATCATCTTTCGGTTAAATTAAATCTCCTTTGTCCTTCTCAACGTTTATTGAAACTTAGGTTAGTTGCTATATTTTTTATATCAAAAGCATTTTTTTTAAAAAATATTTGAACGAACTTGTATTCACTGGAGGCATGTGCACATATGTAGCTCTAATCTGTTATTTGATATCTGGAAATGCATTGTATGTACTTTAATATAGGTCATAAAGCTAGTTATGTTGATTTAAGGCCTAGTTGGCATGCTTTCCTTTCTCTGGTGGTATCTGGCATGCAGTTTACTGCAAAAATGCAGGATGCTGGGAACAATTTACCCTCTCGCAATCACAACTGTTGCTTCTGCTGCTAGCGTAACCCTGACAGCCATCCCGTTTGACAATGTGGCGGACTCGTGTAGTCATGCAAAGCAAACACTTAGATTCATGTATCCTTGTAGCTGTTGACTATGAGAAGAAAATATACTTTGAGTTAAATTTCATTAGTTTCTTGGATCAATTGCTCTTGTTGTTTTGTTTTGAATGCTCAAACTTCATTCACGCATTCATTGCTGTACTGCGATGAGTGCAGTCTCATTCTGTACCTGGTTGGATCTAATTTTTCTCTGCTGTTGGAGAATTAAAAAATGCCAATAGGATGATTTCAAATGGTTGGAATAAGAGGCGTATAGATAATGATGATGATAGAGTGTATGATGTAAATGCTATCCAGTATATTTCTACTTCAGATCATATGAAATAAAACAATTTAAAAGCATTGTGCTGTCAATTTTGTATGCTTCATGCACTTAATCGCATTGATACCTGCATCGGTTTGTCTGGCATCATTCAGAATGGGTCTTTTATGAACAATGGTATCGGTGAACTATCTTATATGACGTTTTTTTCTTGACATTATTCTGCTTTTAGTACATTTGTAAGCCTTCGTTCAACTGTGTGCAGTTGGTGCTGTTGGCAATTGCAAGAAGGAGACAATTACTGAATGACAATGTACTGCTGGCGCTAGCTGAAAATTTATGGGAGACTTTAGACTTATCTGGTTCTGATGTTACTGATATTGGCTTGTTAAAAGTATCTCAGATATGCACTAATTTGCGAGCTGTTGATATAAGGTATGGAGCTGGTTTGCAACTTTTCTATGTTTTTTAAAAGTTTACTGTTTAAGAGTTGAAATAATTTTTTTCATTTATTAAATTATTTATTTGTTGCACATCTTGATTTTAGGCTTTCTTGGACTTTGTAAGTTTGCCTGCTCCGTTGAAGCTTTATCAAAAGTTCTCTCCGACTTTAGTGGATTGTTAACCGCTAAATTGCTCCCAAATTTGCATGTTTTACTTTATGAAAATCAGTCTAGTGTTTTGAGCTTAATTATCTTACTTCATAACTTATATCTTGATCTTTGTCATTTTTTTTTCATGATTTTGTTGGCTTTCATATACTTTGCATTTGTATCAGCTTAAATCCATCTAAGCTTCATTATCTCTTTCCCCTTCGGTAAGCAATACTGAGCTCTTTTAAATCACTGTCTCCTAATTCCATTTTCCATATATTACCTCTGGGTTCTTCAACTTGTCAAGCTTTTTCTTAATATGGGTTAAACTTTTGTCTGTTTAAATTCAAAACATTTATTCTGAGAAACTATACTCTTAATTGCTTTTCTCATCTTTAAGATACATGGCTCCATAACTAATACCTTGTACTTGATGGATTATCCTATTCTTCTATTAGAAAATTAAGGGGCTACTCAACCTCAAACCATAACTGCCTAGCTAAGTACTTCATTACCCTTATTCTAGAGAACTCTATTTCTACTACAAATATGTGTAAGGTTACGTTTACTGGGCTGCTAAGGAAAGTAGTTTAACCTTTACCCTTACCTTTCTCTGTTTTCTGCCTTTTCCATTTTCTCCGCTTGTTCTCATGGTAGGCAAAGCCATAGGCTTAATCTAGGGGGCATCTTTCTCACCCGGTCAGCTGGGTTTGCCACCGACGATCGACTGGTCCGGTGCTGTATTTCATCTTCTATTTTGGTTGCCTACTAGTCTAGTGAGGTAAATCGTCTGATTCCTATATGGCAAAAACTGAAGCTTCTGAATCCCAGACACCGAAATTAAAAAAAAAGAAACAAGGTTAAGACACATAATTTAAATGGAGGGAAATAAGATAATAATAATTATTATTATTAATAAAATTTAACCTATTATACATACATACATACATATACATACATACATACATACATACATACATACATACATACATACATACATACATACATACATACATACATACATACATACATACATACATACATACATACATACATACATACATACATACATACATACATACATACATACATACATACATACATACATACATACATACATACATATATATATATATATATATCTATATATACATACATACATACATACAGATACATACATATACATACATACATACATACATACAGTTGGCATCTAAGAGTCAGTTGTAAGTTCCCAATGGTTGGGGGTTCGAAGCGCCCTTTGGCAACGGTTGCTGTATGGAGGGTCATACTCGAATTATTAGGTACATTAGGGGTGGTTGAAGGCTCATATAATAAACTCCGTGTTTTGGTGTATTTATATAATAGAAAAAAG
>NW_018164714.1:471253-490057 GCF_001263595.1 Phalaenopsis equestris | reverse complement strand
TTATAGGGCAAAGTTTATATATATATATATGTATAGCTCTGCTAGGGTTTCGCCTGATGGTGATTCTCTGCGTTGAACCTCTCGGCTTCACTCCACCGGCTTTGTCGTGCTCGACGACAAAGAGTTTCACGCTATCAGTTTCGTCGTTTCGTCAACCTCTACGCTTCGTCTGCTTTGACGACGTAGGGTTTCACTCGCTTCTTTTCTTAACACATGCAATCGACGACGCTTCCTCGCTAGGTCGCGGCTTCCGTCGTCCTTGTACTCGACGATGCCTTCGCCTTGCCGACAGAAAGTTCCCGTACTCGACATCGCCTGTGTCGCCCTGCCCGAGAGAAGGTCTCTGTACTCGACGAGTTTCTGTCGCCCTGCCCGACAAAAATTTCCTCTGCTCGCCTTTTCTATCAGCTCGTCTGGCCATTTTGGAGATGGCCTCGACGATGCATTTCTATGCCAATGCATTGCCGACGATTTTTCTATTCCTACTCGTGTTTCTACTCGTGCTCCTCTTTCATGTTCAGAGCTTGGTTTTCATATTGACAAGCCCTGCAATGTTCCTCAATCTTTTCACGATGCTCTTGAAGGTGGTGGTGATCACACTTTTATTAAAAAACTTGGCAAAAAAAATGGGAAGCATGCTCTTATTCTCACTGAGGTTGAAATCAGTACTCTCGCGTCTCTTGGCGTTTTGCTCTAGTGGGGAAATTCCTTTATGATCACCTAAAACTAAAGATCATTCGAAAAGAGTTTGATACTATGAAACTATTGAGCAGTTAGAATATTGGCTTACTTGACGGTCGACATATACTTATTTAGTTATCTCACGATGTCGATTACACTCGCATTTTTTCTCGAAAAGTTATCAAGATTGACAACTGTTTTATGAAAATTCTCAAGTGAACTGTCGATTTTGATTCAAAAGCAGAGTCCTCTATCATTCATATTTGTATAAAGTTTCTGGGATTAAAATTACATTTGTTCAACTTGAAAATTCTCTACTCTTTAGCAACTACTTACGGTAAGCCTCTCAAGGTTTATAGTCCTACGCTTGCTGTTACCAGACCCTCTGTGGTTTGTGTGTTAGTTGAGAGAGATATCACTCAATTAGCTCCGGATGAGATATAGATTAACACCACTCACAACGAGTATTGACAAAAGGTTGAAATAGAACCACATCCTTCTTATTGCTCTCATTGTAGTATGTTTGGCCACAATTCTACTCTTTGCTATCGCTTGCATCCTCATCTAAGGTCGAATTTCGCTAAAGATCAGCCACCTACCATCCCTGTTGAGAAGGTGCAACCCGAACCTTTTTCCAACACCGCAGTCCCAGATGAAGAACACCATACTACAGATAGAGATCCAAATGTGCTTATACCACTCTCTGTTATTGAAACTCACTATTATTGAAGATGACTCACATGTCAGGACACACGAGAGTGCTCATTCGATCCGATAAAAGATCAGCCGGTACAACAAGTAATTGATTCTAATGTTCAACAACTTACACATGTCCGACACACTTTAGACCAATCTACTGATCAGGTGAGTCAATCTTCGAATGAGGAATGACAGGTCTATTCCGAGAGGAAGAAGAAGAATAGAGACCGACTCGAGCTCGGGAATATTGGATGATACATTGGCGATGATACATTGGCTACTACTGACAATGACACTTATCTTACCAATTTATTAGTTGACTCCTTCCCTATAACTAGAGGCAGAGGCAAGACAAAATTGGGTCGTTCTCTAGCTACCTGATATTTCGTATTTTGACACTTTTTGGTTTTTTTTCTTTAGGTCTTTCATGTATTTTTCTGTATTTTCTCTTTTTTGAATCATTTGATGTTGTGGTTATTGTGTGAGCATGGTGTCATGTTTGGGCCCTCCCACACAATCTATTCGTATCCTACTTTTCCTGACGCGCCGGGTAACTATGTTGCAGGTGTCTTAGATTGCACGGTGACATTCATACACACTTTTCTTAGTGTAGTGGTGGATCCTGTTACATCTTGAAGCTTCGTGCATGCATTTCTTTGCGTGGCGGGTCGTGGCGCAAGCCACCCATAAATGTCTTTCTTGGCGTGGTGGGCAAACCTTCGTTCCCGAAGCCGCCCCTCAATGGAGGGCGATGTTTGGTGGCTGTCGAAAAGCTATTGGATTTAGGTCGGAATGCCAATCATAAAAGAGCAACTAAATTGAAATGGAATGAAATCTTCTAAACTATATGTTAAAGACAAAAATGATTGTATAAATTATTTTAAACGACAGAACTAAATATAAATAGAACCTGCATGACTCGCAGGGGACTCGACTACTCATCAACGAGCTCGAATGAAACCTACGGAGGGGGCCCACCTAGACACTCAAATGCGAGCTAAGGATGGGAGAGATACATAATTTCGAATATGCAATGGAAGTCTAGGAAGTCTTCATCACTGCCGAATTCACAACATACATCTAAAAGCGGACAGAAGACAATACTAAGGCGCTTGAGGTGAAGTTTTAAATGTTCGTCACCAAATCCGCAACCCTAAATACATGAGCAGAAAGAAGGCGAAACTAAAATCTTAAATGAAAATATCTGCACGCAACTCAATAATAGTATATAGTGCAAATAACAATAAAACCTTCGTAAAAATCAGTCAAAATTAAAAAATATGAAATACCCTTATTTGCTTTGGGGATCATCCAAGTTCTTAAACTTGTACGCCTGAGAATGCTGCGTGGGCAGCGGGCCGCCTCGCCTATAGGGCAAAGTTGTAAGTCTCACACTTTGGCCTATCTAATCCTCCTTGCTTGAACCGGAGTCGACAAGATTGAGCCCCTGTTGAGCCAATCCGATCCTCCTCCCTACGGAGAAGAGAATCGATAGGGTTGAGCCTCCACTGAGCTAGCCCAATCCTCCTTACAAGGACTGGAGTTGACAGGACTATTGCTCTAAATGATGTTTAAGCAATCGCTTCCCTTATGATGGTTGTGTTGATCGTAAATTTTAACCAGAGGGGTTCATTTATAAAATTAAAATATTTTAAATTATAAATATTCAAATGAAAATTATGTCACTTGATGCTTAAATCAAAACTCTATCCTCCCTCTGCAACAGTTTGTAAAGGTGGATAAATCTAATATTGATTCAAGCTTACAAAGAGTCAATGTCGTATCAAGTGTATCACTAAATTCATGCTCAAAATAAATTTTATGCCAGTAAGGATGTGGCTCGAATCCTTTGTCCGCATAGTTTTGTCGCCAATGACACCACAAAGAATCGGTTACGATCAGAGCTCTCTGACCAGGTGATTTATCGCTAATTGATACCATTATATTACGGTCACGACTGCAGCCATTATGTTCCTCAATAGCAGTCAGCCCTTTTGTTATTGAATCATAGGGTATATTTGATAAGGTAGAAAGCCCTTTGTAATCAAAAATCGACTTAGATTAGTCTCCTTAAGCAAATATTCACCCCAGGTCGACAATGTTTCTTTGAATGAAACAACCCAAAAATGCTGACAAGAATCCTTTGGTCAGGTTGGGCCGACAACCTCCGCTGACTAAGTTGTCTAGGGACCATGACAACCTGGGATGTTGGAACCATGGGATTCTTGATCGAGTTCGTCGTCCTCTCCCCCTGCATTTGCTTTGAGCTCACATTGATGATAATTTTTATAATTTCAATTCTCAAGTCTACTGTTACTATATGTTAAATCCAAATACTTAGCATGTAATGATTAGCTTTAATTGAAAGAGCTCTCCCGTTATCGGGACGGTTAATTAACCATAGGGGTTTGTGCCGATGAGAAATATCAAACCCTTGATCTTAAAGTCCTCAGAAAAATGAGGTAGAAATTTTTGGGTAGTGTCTTATATACTATCTCATCTGTCTTCTGAAAATTCAATCTGGAAACTTAATAGACTCGTTATGTTAAGCTCTCGACGAGAGCCCAAGAAGCTTTTTGAATTTTCAGAGCCTACAGGTTGTTGAGTTGATTAGTGTGCCGAATTGACTAATAAATCTGTTTGGTTGGCCTTGCTGACTTTTCAGCTGACCTGGCTTATATCTGAGCTTGAGCGAATCCTGTGCAGATACTGATCAGGGCTGAATTATCGGTCATTCGGCCATACAGTGCGAGTCAGATCTCTTTATATTATTCAATCACATCTTGCGCAAACATACACAATTAAACCTTTGAATTAAGGCATGCCACTTCGATGACAGTAACCAAAATGACTTCTCTGAAATCATCACATGGGCCCTAACTTGACCAAGGTTTACTTTGGTTCCTTTTCATAATCAAGCAAGACTTAATTGCGCAATCTGATACCAAGTGCAATTGCCTGATCACATACAAAAAGACCACCATCGTAAAAAAATCATGATTTTTTATGCTGTCACCACTCATTATGAAATCTACAATAGTGTTCTTAAGTTTGTTGTCGAGCAAATTCATTTGAGAGCAGACTTTTGTTATTCATTATTCTTAAAAAAATGTTTTCTTGTTTTCCTCTCTCGATTTCTGCTAGCTCTCATTTGTCATTTAAGAAATTTATGATGCATATACGATTAATAATAGTTTTTTATTCCCTCTTTTGGCTTTTAGAAAAGATTAGGCAGCCCCATGAAAAAATGCATCGATTTCCACCCCTTTTTTTTGTGGGGATTTATAGAATTGAAACTCTTTGAGTGCATTGAAACTCTTTGTTAGCTTCTTTTGCTGTGCCTTCTATGAGGAATTCTGATGTTATTGATTGATTTTTTTTAGTTTTTTGTGCAGCCGGTGCGACAAAATTACTGTAGCAGGTGTAACATATCTCTTTGATCACTGTCGTTCCTTAGCAACATTGAGATGCGGGTAAGAGTAATTTTATTGCAGAAAACATGGAATTGCCGCTTTCTGTTTTAGAAAACTGATTTGTTGCTAGAATTAGAAAGAAGAGTGATACAGTCCTGCCTAAATTTCTTCAAGTCAAACTAGTTGCTACTTTTTAGCAAGATAGTTTTTGTATGATGAATTTAAGTTTCATATAATTTGATTAAGATTATATTTAAATAACAGGATATGATCAAAGATTATATGCAATGATTGCAGAGGAAGCCCAAGAAGTGAATTTACTGCACGTAGATGCTTGAGTATCTTGAAACCTAAATTAGATAATGTGGATGGAGAGTCATGGGAGGAGCTGGAGAGCATGGATATTGGCAATGGCGCTCAATCACTGCGCTGGCTTGTATGGGTAAGTATTATATAGCAACTGGTGAAACAAAGAGAAACTTATGCATGAATATAGCTGCATATATGCATGTAAAAAGTTTGTATCAAAAGAAACAGACATGCATATTAAAAAATTTCTTAAAATAATGAAAATGGATGAGAATTTTAATTTATTTTCTTTTTTCTTAGGAAATTTACATATGTAGCTCTCAATTCTTATTTATTTACATATCTCATATCTTACATATCTTGCACCTAAACTTTCATATTTACATACATAGCACTTTGGTGTTTTAAATATATGCATGAAAATGTGTATTTGACTTTTAAAAGTGGCAATAGTGTTATTTTTGTGTGATATTAAAGGTTTGAGTGCTTTTTGTGTAAATATTAAAGTTTAGCTGTGAGATTTATAAATACATAAAAAATTTGCGCTATGTATGTAAATGCCCTACTTCTTTATTTGGATCAAGCTCTAAATATTCTAGGTATGGATTAGTTTGAGATTGAATTGAGCTAAGGTATAGCTAGGCCTAAATTAGTTTGATTTGATGCATGGCTTTGTGCTGAGGTTAGATTGGCTTGAGGATGGATCATTGACAATACTGTTGAAAATATTATTTGAGGAAGGGTTTAGGTGTATCATTTAATGGCAAGAAAATTGTTTGTTTGTCATGATCTGTGCATGATAGATCAAATACTTTATTTTACATCACCAATGATTAAGTATAGCAGTGATATAGAGCCGAGTTCTAAGAAATTATGTTCGACTCGATTTCGAAAAAAGAAAATAAATGCTCTGTATAAACTCGACTAGAAATCAAAATCATTTCGAATTGAGCCTACTCAAAATGATTTGATTTTGAGTTGACTTGATATTGTTTTTTGCTTATATATACAAATATATCTATTTCACAATTATTTCGTTTTGTGCATTATATTTTTTATAAATATTTGTGGAGCAGATTTAAAAATGTTCAAACGATTGGGAGCAAACTCGAAATTTGATTTTTGAGTTTGAAGAGGAGCTAGAAATTGAGTCAAATTTTCTGCTGTTTTTAACAGTCTTTAATTATTTGTATTCTGTGCAATTAATGCTTTTATGACATTAACATTTCTTTCACAACTGGATAAACAAGCTCTTATCTTAATTCCCTTTCATATTCTCATTAATGTTACTTCATTAATTTGTCAGCCTAAGATTGACGAGGATTCGAAAATAATCTTGGCAACTGAATGCCCTCGCATCTGCGTCAATCCGCAAGCATCTATCGGTTTTCGTGGCGTTCGAGTTCCTGTCGAAGCCATGCAGTCTGTGACACTTGATCATGTTGTTGTGGAGGACATTGATCCCAAAACATGGGCTGTTTCAGGCATTAGCCATGCTCAAAGAACTCCGATTGCATCCGCGGAAGACGCGGCGTTGGAGATGAGCATTGCGGAGAAGTTCAGATTGGCATTCATAGAGAGGGATGCCAAGTTGGCTCCCAAGAGAGCAAAGAATGCAAGGCAGCATAGGAGAAGGGCGGAAAAGGAGCTCTTGATGAGCAGCACAAGCGCTAAGTCTGTTGCTCTGGCCTCTCAAGCAGGTAAGTTCCTACATAACAGAAGCTAATGATAAATGTGCCAGAGATTGTATTAGTATGTGCTATGTGAAATAAATATTTTGTGTGGACTGGCCTGTGCAAGTAAGTTGTGTGGAATACATATTTTTATTTTTTTGCAAAAAAAACCTGTATTTGTTCTATTTTAATGATGTCATGATGTTATGTACATTTTATATTAGGATAATGTTTACTTTTTTTTTTACTTGTGCTTGATTGTGCATCACATTTTATCTTTTAATATAATCAGATTATTAAATAATATAACTATATTGAGAGGGTTATCTCCTCTCCCTGAATGAAGCTGAATTTGTTTTCAAATGAGAGGAAAAAGAAGAAGAAAAAAAAAGGAGCACTCAATATGATAGGGTCCTGTATCTTGAAGCAAGAGTCCTGTATCTCAAAGAAAGCCTTTATAGAGAACATATTAGGGTTATCTCCTCTCCCCGAAGTGCTTCACACACGGCTCTTTTGGGATATCTTCTTCTGCTTCGGGTCCTTCGAGCGGCTTCGAGCACCTTTCTCAAATCTCTTGTAAAATCGAAGAAAAAACTACATTTCTTTCTTTTTTTTGAGTCAACCTACTGGCTACAATGTTTTGTTTATGATTTTTTTTTATCATTTACATACCTAGTTTCTTATTACAATAAATTCTTGATTTGTTTCTATTAGAGCATTTTTTTGTTGATCATTTTGTGACAAACATTACAAGATCTATCTTATTCTAATTGAATATTGGAGCGCAACTTTCTTTTAAGGGTTACAAATTTATTTTGTGACGAAATCAGCCATCCATTGTGGTTGTTTCTGTTTCCTCATGTTGTTCCTCAGCATCTAGTTCTGTGTTCCTATCAAATACTCCCATGGTGGAGGGGTAACATTGTCCTCATGGTCAACAAATCAGCCATCCATTGTGGTTGTTTCTGTTTCCTCGTGTTGTTCCTCATCTAGTTCTATGTTCCTATCAAATAGTCCCATGGTGAGGAGTAACATTGTCCTCATGGTCAAAATATAAGTAGGGGGTTTATTTATCTTCTAGAAGTTCCTATGAAGCATCTTTTGTGGATAAGCCTCCCCATTGGATTAAAACTTACTTAATTTGTTGGTTATTATGTAATATTATACTTTGTTTAAGCATTACCATAGGTTTTACGAGTGGTAATTCTTCGTTAAATTATTGTGATAATGTTGTTGTAACGACTGCTATTGTAATATACCGGTGTATCTGTTGAGAGTTGATTTTGAGAGTCTCTTGGGATCTGGTAAATCTTACATGTTTATTTTATGTTTATTGAATTTCTTGAAGTTTTTGGAATTTATTTGATGCTCAATTTATTAGTTGATTTTTAGTGATTTTGTTTCATGCTAGATTTATAAAATGTCTTCACCAAATATTTTGCACATATTTTTAACTTTTTTAGGGCATTATAAGTAAAGGAATAAAAAGTTTTTGTTGGATTTTTTTTTTCTTAAGGATTTAATACATCCTTATACAAGTGGGCTTTTTGGAACCATCTGGTGTTTAGTTTGCAAATTGTTTTCACCATTTTATTTTAGACAAAATTTTCTATAATTTTTGGAGCTTTATAGTTCATGATATAAAGAGATTTCTTAAATTTTATAATTATTTTAAAAAAATTAATAATTAGATTTATATCCTTTATTTAAATTAAAAAAAAAACTTTCACAACCCAACTCGATGTTACCTGTCATATTTAGGCGGGTCGTCTAGTGTCATAAAAAATAAATTATTACCCAAGATCAATTTGGAAGGAATCTTATTTACTTATTTTTTTTCTTCAAATTTCATGTACAGAGCCACTAATATCATCAAATATTGTATAATAAAGATATCGAAAGTTCATTCAGATGATATTGATACACAACAAAAGAAATCTATACAACAATCATTGTTTAATCTCTTTATCATAAAAAAACAACGCATCATCTTGATTATAAAAAATAATGATATAAGATACTGACATATCTAAAATCAAGCTCTAGGTAAGCTACTGTTAATCTACTTTAGATTTCAATTTCATTGTTTCTTTGTAAATTTTTGGTATTTTATTTGTTGAAATTTTGTATAAAATCAGATCTATGGAGATTTACAAACTCTTAACTGCACAAATTTTTATATGTTGTAGATTTGACTGTGTTGGACATATCTACATAAAAATATTTATTTTTCGACAAGTTTTTCTGTTATACAATATTTTGTATATTTTGGCATTGCGCTAAACCTGAAAGAAAAGTTTTAAATATTATTCTAGACATTCCATAAAAGTAGTTTTGCAAATTTATTTGTCGATAAGCGTAGATTTTTTTCCTTACAAATTACATTATCACTTGTGTATACTAGTATGTACCACTTTTTATTGCATTTTGTGAAATTTGTTATGCCAAAACTGTTAGCATTTATAGGCTTTTGTATCATAAATATGTGCCAAAAATAATAAAAACGTGGGATCTACAAGTGGTTGTGTAGGACTGTATGTTATTATGTGCAATCAAGTGGAGTTATAAGGGTTTTACCTGGGTAATTATTCATCTGTGTATTTAATACGCCTGAAGAGATGTGAGTAAGTAGAGGTGTATGTGAAAGTGGAGTTATAAAGGACATAGGAGAAATATGAACAAGTTGAGATATAAGTGGAAGTAGAGGTATAAGGAAGCGAATGGAAAATTTTAAAATAATTCAAATAAAGAATTGAATTTGATTTTCATGTTATTTTCTCGCACTTATGATATATGTCTACTCTAGTTTCAATTTCTTATACTTGCATTGTGATAGATACTACACATGATATTTTGGCATGTTGGAATTATTTACATTGAATATATGTTTATTTTTTTTAAATATTGAAATTTGCATATATTTTGGGTAGCATATTGAGCTGTGGTTGCTCACCCTTGCTTTACTCGCGTGCTATGTTTTAAAGAAGGGTAAGACTCAAGGTTGAGTAGAGGCTTTTGCATTACTTGTGAGAGCTTGATTTTATGTATGTCAGTATTTGATATCTTTAGTTTTTATAGTCATGATAATGCTTAGTTTTTTTTTATTATAGAGAGATTAAATCATGATTGTTGTATATATTTTTTTTGTTTTATATCTATATATGTGAATGAATTTTGAGTGTCTTTATTTTACAATATTTGATGATATTAGTGGCTCTGTATGTGAAACGTGAAGAAAAAAAAGTAAATAAGATTCATTCTAAATAGATCTTGGGTAATAATTTATCTATTACGACCTCGACACGAGATGACCCGCGTCGATATAATAGATTACATCGAGTTGGGTTGTGACAGAACTTATTGGTATCAGAGCAATGAATTTGGAGGAATTAAGAAATAGAGTCATAGGATTGATTAGTAGATAAGTGTGAGAGTATTGGGTAATATATGATTAATTTTCTTATCTACCTTTTCTTTTATATATGTTATATTAAGTTATTGCATGTGCATGTTAGGTGTAATTATTGAGTAATTATGGATCCCCAAGATTAAGATGTGACGGACGGACAAAGTTCCAGTCAGGTTGGGGTTGTACAGAGTACAGTGAGAGCTCTTCTATCAGATTTTATGACTCAATTTATCAGTTTGGTGGCTCAATTGATGGGTGCTACTCAAAGGAGAATTGCTATATATTTTTGGTAGAACTCAGAGATAACTTAAGACACTCACTTGTTCCATTCAAGATCAAAGATTTCTCTGAATTAGTGGAGTGGGCAAGATTGATAAAAAATGATCTAATGTCTACTCAGCAACATATGGATGTGAGCCGGAAAAGATTTAGGCCCTGTTTGGAGCAGCTATAGCTTCTCAGCTTTTCAGCTGTAGTTGCGCTGCCCCAGGAAGCTATTGCAGGGAAGCTGACTGCCTGTTTGTTACAGCTGTGTGAAAATAGCTGTGGGGCAGCTGTTTCTGGAAAATTGACTATTATGCCCATGTTCAATAAATTTGTTTGTAACAGAACTGTGAAACACACTTATTTAATAATTCAGAAGTAGAAATTAAATTACATTGTTTTGAAAAAAAATCATTTAGTCATGTTATTGATTCGAGAAATAAATTATAGGTAATGATCCAAGGGTATCTAATAACATTCATAAAGCAATTTATTCATGCATACATACCACTCAATTCCTATGTACTTAAATTTCTGATACTTAAACCTCATTTTTTACATGTGTGCCCCCTTATCTATGCGTGAAAAATAATTAAATATTATTGTATTTTTGAAGTGATATCAAATACATATAAATCATCAAATTATTATGCTGTGTGTGTTCTAAATATAAAATTTCTATGAAATAAATTATAAGAAAGAAGAAAAAGATCACCAATTTCTATGAGTGATTCTGCTTGCATACAACGTATTACATTAATAAGGAAATAAACAGAAATTGGAGAAGATGACTAGTAACATAAATATGATGCATCTCAACTTCATTTGCCAATTTGATTATTAGTGAGTGCTTATCGCTAAGCTGACCTCTACCTCTGAGAAGTGCTACTCGTGAGAAAACCTTAAAAAAATAGAGTTCATATCGGCTAAATAGAGTTCATATCGGCTCGAAGAGAAGGAAGAGGTGCTCGTGAGAAGAGGAGGAAGCGGGTGAATGGGGCGAGATGTGTCGGAGAGAAGCAACAATCTGTCGAAGACGAGGACGAGAGGGGATCTTCGATCTCTGGATTTCGACTTTTCATGAGCGAGCGAGAAATGTTCGGGGTTGGGTATTAGGATAAAATGCCGAGTGAAGAAGCCAAGTCGTGGGGTAATGTTCGTGTTCCACGTTCGATCAATTTCGCGTCCCACCGCAGCTCAATCCTCGCCCCAAACGCAAAAAAAATCACAGCGTGGTTCCGCGCCGCATGTAAAACTCCGCGCCAAAGTAGTGGTAGTGGGAAGTAGAGTCGATTTGGATCGTATGACTCTGGGATAGTTTCTATAGCTTTTGGGAGCAAGCATTCTCTCTCTCAGTGAGTAGTGCTCTAGTTTGTACTTCATGTGGAAAAAGACATCACGATCAATATTATTTATTTTATGAGCAGTGTTTTAAGTGTGGTTAGCCAGGCCATAAGATAACACGGTGTCCTCAAAAAGCATCTGAGCGCAGAGCTGATACTCGAGTAAACCAGAGGGTTGATAGATAGCAGAAGGCGATCCCATCAAGAACTTTTAGTGAAGGATCATCTAGTATAGGTAGAGGGAGATTCACTAGAAGGCAGACAATAGAGAGAGAGTCAGAGAAAATATGTTACTTCTATTGCTACTACTAGAGTTTATAATTAGACTCAGCAGAAGGCTAAGGATGCATTTGATGTTGTAACATGTAGAACTTTCATTTCTACACAACCTTGTAGAATTTTATTTAAATATGGAGCTAGTCATTCGTTTTTATCTGAGAGATTCTTGTTTGTTTAAGCATCCTTCCTATTGCTTTAACCTCCGATTTTTCTGTTATTTTACCTACTAGAGATTATTTGTTGGCTAATCAAGTTTGCATCTATGACATTTAGATTTTAGATAAAATGTTGGAGTCTGAGTTAATTGTATTACCTTTGACTGAGTTTGATGTTATCTTGGTTGAGAAGGTTTTTGTGGTAAAGGGGTTTCTAGATGTTTTTTTTTTGAAAAATTAGTGAGTTTACCTCCAGAGAGAGAACTTGAGTTCTACATTGAGGTTGTACCTGGTACATCTCATATTGTGAAGGCTCCTTATAGAATGACATCAAAAGAACTATAGGATTTTAAAATATAGTTGCAAGGGTTGTTGGATAGAGGCTTTATCAAACCAAGTGTATCTCCTTAGGGTGCACCTGTGTTGTTTGTGAGAAAGAAAGATGGTACGATGTGTATGTGCATTTATTATAGAGAGTTGAATGAAATGACTATTAAGAACAAGTATCCATTGCCTGGGATTGATGATTTGTTTGGCCTGCTTAAATGTGCATATGTGTTTTCAAAAATAGATTTGAGACCCAGGTATCATCCGTTGAGGGTGAAGGAGGAAGATGTAAGGAAGACAACTTTTAGTACTCATTTTGGCCCCTATGAGTTTTTTGGTCATGCCTTTTGGTGTGACTAATGCTTGAGCTGTATTCATGGGTCTAATGAATCAGGTGTTCAAAAAATATTTAGATCAGTTTGTTATTGTCTTTATCGATGATATATTGGTGTATTCCAAGTTTGAAGATGATCATGTAATTCATTTGAGATTGGTGTTGGAGACATTAAGACAACATGAACTACATGTTAAATTCTTAAAGTGTCAATTTTGGTTGAAAGCCATCTCCTTTCCGGGCCATGTGGTGAGAAGCAATGGTATTTCTGTTGATCCCTTGAAGGTCCATGAAGTTGTTGATTGGCCAAGGCCAACTACAATGTCTGAAGTTTGCAACTTCTTTGACATGGCAGGATATTATAGAAATTTTGTTAAGGGCTTTTCCTATATTGCAATTCCTCTGACTAGATTGACTCAGAAGGTAGTTCCTTTTGATTAGACACTTGAGTGTGAAACTAGTTTTCAGAAGTTTAAGTGTTATTTGGTGTCGGCAATTATTCTGATAATTCCAAATTGTGTTGAGGATTTTCAGGTGTTCACTGACGCTTCTTTGAGAGGATTGGGTTGGTATTACAGCAGAATGGGAGACTTATTGCTTATGCGTCCAAACAGTTGAAGCTGCAAGAGAAAAATTATCCTACTCATGATTTGAAGTTGGCAGTTATTGTATTTGCATTGAAGATAAGACATTGCTTACATGGAGTGAGATGTGAGATCTATATAAATCATAAAAACTTGAAGTACATCTTCATTTAAAAGGAGCTAAACTTGAGACAGAGGAGGCGGTTGGAGTTGATCAAAGATTATGATCTTAAACCTGGTAAGGCAAATGTGGCAGCTGATGCTTTGAGTAGAAAATTTAGTGGTGTGGTAGCTTGTTTGATTACATCTGATGAGAATCTAATTCGAGAGATAGTGATATTGGAGTAGGAATTTATTCATTATGGTGATGTGGATGCAAGATTTTCATAAATGATTATTCAAGTTTCTTTGCTGGAGAGAATTAAGGAAGCTCAGAGGCTAGATGAATAATATGTCATATTAGTTGATTTGATTCATTCATGGAGAATACCTGAGCCGCATGTTGATGACCATGGGATGTTGACTCGTTGTCATCAACTTTGGGTTCTTGTTAATGGTGATATGAGGAATGAGATATTACATAAGGCTCATTATTCTGGATATACAATTCATCGAGGGAGAAGTAAGATGTATCGTGACTTGAACATGATGTTTTGGTGGCTTGAGTTAAAGCGCGAGGTGGCTGAGTTTATTTCGAGATGTGAGACATTGTTTACCTCATTTTTGGTTGAGGTCTAGTTTTTTCCTCTTTAATAGCATAAGGTCTAGCCATAGGACTTTCCTATTGACTATTCCTAGAGGACTAGAAAAGGATCCCTCACCATTAGAAATTTCAAACCCTTCTTTGCTCAACCTGAAGTTCCACATATTGGTCCTGACCTTTAGCACTTAGTAGGTAGGGTCAATATGAAGGAGCTCAAGGGGAGTCCCCCATAGGATGGTCAGACCTTAAGACTAATCCTAGGTGATCTGGTTTTGGTGGGGCTAACTTGCACACACTACCTCTCTCACATACCCTAAACCCTTAGGTTGGTCCTTTGACTCCTTTTGAAAAGCTCATGTGGATGACCCCATACCCCTAGTCTTTGGCTAAGAGGGTTAGAACCAGCACATTGAGCATAAAAAATGAGTCCTCATATGGCTCATATTGGTTTAGTATGGCTTCATGGCTTGTTGGCCCATTTTGGTCTAAATCACCAAATTACCAATATATGCCAAAAAATCCCAAAATTACCCAAAATACCTAAATTTGCCCAAAAATCATCGCAAACCTCTCACCACTACCTAAATTGACCAAAATTCACAAAGATTACCAAATTTCCAAAATTGCCCAAAATTGCCCAAAATTATCAAAATACCCCTCATGACCTAAAAATTCTAAAAATTTCCAAAAATTTCAAAATCATCCCAAATATTCCCATTTTCAATTTTTTATCATCAATTTGACCCAATTTGACCAAAATAGTCCAATTTGACCAAAAGCCCCAATTTGCCCTTAAAGACCCAAATGTACTAAAATTAGCTCCAATCTTAGCCCAATTGACCCCAATCTTGCCTAAGTCCAATTCCAAATCAATATTCAGCATCCCCAATCCTATTCTAAATAAAATTCAAGCCCAATTTGATCCAATTGCAAGCCCAATTTCATTCAAATAAAAAAGACTCAATTTTGACCATATGCCTAAATCCATCAAATTAGCCCATCAATTCAACTCAAAATCACTTGAAATTTTGCCAAATCCTTCATGAAATTCTCCTACACCAAACTCAACATTCAATTAGCCCAAATTTTATCCCAAACTCAATGTCCATTTTAAAAGCCCAAGCTCACCACATTTAATCTCAAGAGCCCAAATCTAAAGCCCACATGACAATTCTTTCTCTTCATCATCCATTTAATTAAAATCATTCCTAAAGTCCTAAATTCAAAATAAAATCATTCTAAATCAAGAATCAAGCCAAACTTCACCAAAAATACCAAATAAATCCAAAATCCTTCCTTATGAAAATTAGCCAAGCCACATGCAATCCATGAAACCACTCCCAAGCCATAGAAAAGCCATGAGAGCCTTGTCACATCATCAAAATATTAATGGCAAGAGGCCAAACCACTTTCAAGCCTCCTTAAAAGGGTTTTAACCCCTCCAATGAATCACTCTAACCCATGTTTAGCCAAATCTCTTTGGATGGTGACTTATACCCAATGATTAAGCTAAACCAAATGATCTCCTCTTCAGCCCAAGACCAACCATGGTGGCTGAACCCAACCCAAATCATGATTTGACCCAAATTGACCCAAAATGACCCATTTTACATACTATTTCAATCTCATACCTTTACACATGACCAACCCCAATTGACTTCACCAAGACCAAATCCTAACCTCCCTAAGTTAGATGGTGACCCCTCCCTGGCCGGTCATCCACCTTGGTGGTCGGAAATCCTAAAATCAAAAGCTCCACCATGGCCAAAACTCAAAATTAAACTCATCCAAGCTGGCTCATCCTAATTGGATTTTTGCACATTGTTGGCATCCACATAAGCAATCTAGGGCACCCAACAATTGCCCATGGTGGCCACTCCTTCCCCCTCTATTTAAACTCACCCTCCATGGGCAAAGGAGGAGAGCTTGAAATTCCTTGGGGAGACTGCTAAATTGCTTTCATAGTTTTTTTGAGACTTATTGAGCTTAACCCAACCACCCTTAGCCACTCAAAGCCATAGTTCGAGCTCAATTTTTGAGCCAAATTTCTAGGCCAAAATAAGACACCCCTCAAACCTCCACCAAATTCAAGTTAATTGCACTCACACCATCCCCACATCAAGAGATGAAGATCCCCTACAAAAGCCCCACACCAGAGCACCCTAAGGTGGACTTTGATCGAATCTCTAAATTGACTTTGGTCGAAATCATATCTAGGCGATTCACCACGGCTTGAGGCTCCTTCCCTAAGCTCTTGGGACCCCAACGAAGCTTCCACAAGCATCCAATGAGGCTTCCCCTCTTGGACCAAGGTATTAAAAGTTAACCCTAAACTGAGCTTCATTTGATTCTCCATGTGTATAAAGTTGATTTAAGGGTCAATTAACCGTATGGATATGTTCTCCTAGTCGAGACGAGTCTATAGAAACAAACCGCACTTGATTTGGTTGAGAATCGAGCGAGATATTAGGGTTTGAAAACGGACTGTTTACGGGTTGGCTTCGTTGGGGACGATGATCGAACGTCGTTGGATCGCGCATGTATCGCATGGACGACTCTGATTGCGCCGTATGGGGAGATGGAACAGAACCGCGAGCTGACGAGGCAGACGCGTGGACAGTGGCGTCGAACGGGAGCGCCCCACGTGGAGTTTTCAGATCTGTCTAGAATGCACTAACGCCGCGTCACTTAAGTAGGAAATTAGGGATTTTTCAATTTAAATAAATAGCCATAACTTAAAAAATGCATAAATTTGTGTTAAAGAATCATAAAAATAAAATAAAAATACCCTGTTGCTCAGTGAAGAGAGGAGAATAATGTGAAAATATTTTCATGTTTATTTGATGCATATTTTGTTTTTAATTAATTAAATAGTGTTTTCCTTATTTTGATTCTTCATTAGCATAGACATTTCACCTTGACTTGATCTTTGGGGCTTTGATTCTACATGTTATGGTGATGCTCTTTCTGATTTTTCTAAGGTTAGGGGAGATCTCTAGGCATGGATGCCTAATTCTCAAGTTAATGGTCTCTGTTTTGATATAAAAATATAGTAATTAAATACTCATCAAAAAAATACAAAACTTATTTTGGTAGGTTCACTGTGGTCAAAGGATCCTAGAAAAAATATAAACTTGGTTTATTTCATTTAAAATAACCATAATTTTCACCAACCCTAAAAATAAAAAGAAAATTCATTTGGAGTAATTATAAATGTAAATGATAAAAAAACTATTTCACACTATAATTTAATGTTAAAGAAGCTCCCCATAAAAATTTCAAGCCAATTGGAGTTAATTTATCCACTCAAATAGATGAAATAAGTGAAATTACATTTTTAGCATTAAAATAACTCTAATAATTAAAATACAACTCAAAAAATTACCAAATTGACTTTGGGAGCTCCTTATGACCAGAGGAGCCTAAGAAAATTAAAATTGAATTTAATATAAATACTTCATTTTTTAGCTACTTTTGAGCATTTTAAGCATTTAAATTAATTAAAATTAATTAAAAAATCATAAAAATCATAAAATTGTAAAAACACACTAAAATATCACATTTGGCTTCCTGATCATCTAGAACCAATTAAAATAATTTTTTTTAAATTGTCTAAGTCAAGATATTGATTTTAAAAGGCTTAAAAATGAATTTTCTCTAATTTTTAGCTAAAATAATTCTAATAATTAAAATATAATTCACAAAAATATGAAATTTGTTTATATGGGTTCCCTAGACTTAGAGAGATTTAATAAAAATATAAAACTTAATTTTCCATTTAAATATTATTTTATATTTAATTAAAACTCAAAACCAACAAATAATTTTAATAATTAAATTAAATTTTTAAAAAATCATGAAAATTGGTTTAAGTGGTCCTCTAATTTAGGCAAACCTCCAATAATTTTCTTAAGGATAGAAGTTTTATTTTGATTGTGTTATTAAATTTTCATTGAAAATTCCTATTTTTTCATTATAAATACTTATAAAAATTAAATAAATTCTAAAAAATCACATTTTCTCCTTTGATATTTTAATTAACCCAAGAGTGAGGTAATATAAAGTTTTTAAGTCATTTGAGTCTAATTTAACGAATTATAGGGTATTAAGACCTTTGGGGCAAAAGGGTAATTTTGGAATTTAAGGCTTAACCAAAGGGCTAAATGAGCAACAAAAAATATTAATTGATATATTTTGATGATTGAATCATAAAAAGGGATAAGTTATAGAAACCAACCTCACTTTGAATTTCATAAAGGATAAATTTGTAATTTTTCAAAATTTAATGAAATTTGGAAGAATTATTAAAATAGGGAGATATTAAGGTGAGAGGTTTGATTTGGAAATAGGGAGATATTAAGGTGAGAGGTTTGATTTGGAAAATCATTATTCACTAATTTTGAACCCTAGTCGATGGTTTTAATATAATTTATAATTCATGATTGAGAGTACAAATATTTAAAAATCCTTTTGCTTAAAATTATAAATCTATTCATTAAATCAAAGGGCTCAGTCAAAATGTTGTCTAATGAGGTTTAGAAAATAACTTATAATTAAATTTAAAACCTTCCAAAACACTACAAGCCCATTCTTTAAAATCAAATTAATTAATTAAGTCAAGTTGCTCCCAA
>NW_018164714.1:454793-469757 GCF_001263595.1 Phalaenopsis equestris | reverse complement strand
TCTTGTATTTTTAAAAATTTAAAATACTATTTTTTCTAAATTATATATGTATTAAATTAAATTAAAATTGGTGTTAGGATATCTATCCTAGTACCGACAACTTAACAACTCCTCAACTTCTTAGTGCCGACAGACATGTTAGATGGTGAAAGCAATGCATAAAAAACCTAGTGGTTTGCTGCAACCTTTGCCTATTCTTGAGTGGAAGTGGGAAGATGCCACTAAGGATTTCCAAAGTCTAGGCAAGGTCATGATGCAATGTGGGTGTTGGTTGACTAATTGACTAAGCCTGCACATTTTCTTTATATGAGACAAACATATTCAGTTCAAAATTTGACACAGTTATACATATGTGAGATTGTTAGACTACATGGGATATCGAAGGTCATTTATTTTTTATCATAATGGTAGATCCACTTCTAGATTTTGGAGAGGTATTTAAGAATGTCTGGGACTAAATTTAAATTAAGTAAGCTTTTCACCCACAGACAGATGATCAGTCTGAGAAGATCATTCAGGTGTTAGAGGATTTGTTGAGATTAAATGCACTTGATTTTGGAGAGAGCTGGGAGGATCATATTTTTTGATTAAAGTTGCCTATAATAATAGCTTCCAGTCAAGTATTTGTATGACACCATATGAGGCATTAGATGGTAGAAGGTGCAGAACACCTTTATCTTGGACAAAGGTGGGTGAAAGAAGATTGATAAGTTCTGAGTTTGTAGATGCCACTGAAAAGATCAAACTAATCCAAGCTAGATTGAGAGCAACACAAGGTAAGCAGAGGGACAATTATGACCCAAAGCATCAGACAGTTGAATATCAGGTGAGATTCTGTAGTTTTGAATGTCAGTCCCATGAAAGGGTTAAGTAGATTTGGTAGAGTGGGAGTGAGTCCAATATTTATTGGGCCTTTTGAGGTGACTGGTAGGGTTGATAATTTTGCTTATTGATTATTATTACCTAATCATATGTTGGACGTGCATAATATGTTTCATGTATGAGTCTTAAGAAAGTGGATTTCTGACATTAACCATAGAGTTTCTGGATATGAGGTTAAGATACAAGCTAACTTGACCTATAAAGATGAACCAAAACATATTTTGGCCTTAGATGTGAGACAAATAAGGAGCAAGAAAATCCCTATGATTAAAGTTCAATGGAAGCACAGATCAGAAAGAGAAGCCACTTGGAAAAAAGAGGCTGATATGAACAGTTCTATCCATATTTTTTTGATAGTTAGATATTTTGAATATCGAGTACAACATTTTTCTGAAGAGGGGAGAATACAACGACTATCATGGTAATATACCAATGTACTTATTGAGACTTGATTTTGGGAGTCTTCTTATTTGATAAGTCCTACATGTTTATTTTATGTTTGTTTATTTTATTGAAGTTTTTGCAATTAATTTGATGCTCAATTTATTGCTCGATTTTTAGTGATTTTGTTTCATGCCCAATTTATGAAATATTTTCACCGAATTGTACAGTACGTTTGATTATATTTTGAGCACATTTTTACCTTTTTTTATGGGTATCATAAGTAAGAAAATAAAAAGTTATTGTTGGATTTTTTCTTTCTTAAGGATTTAGTACATCATTATACGAGTGGACTTTCTGGAACCATCTAGTGTTAGCTTTGCAAACCGTTTTCACCTGACATATTTTTCTATTTATTTATTATTAAAGAGATTTACTTAAATTTTCTAGTTATTAAAAATATAAATTTAATAATTACATTTATATCCTTTTATTTAAAATATATAAAAAAATAACTACGATGCATAAATATCCAAACAACTCAACTCATTCTATTGAGCATTCATTCATTGCATGGCTTTTAATTTTCTAAGAGGAGAAAATGTAGAGAGAGAAAGGGAGAGAAAAAAAAAAATTAAGAGAGACAAAGGGAGATTTAGGGGCCATAGAGCCCATTTCATCCATCAAGTTAGTTGGGGAAATTGTCTGTCTCTAAGTAGACACTTGTTAACAAGTTCATATTCCAATTTGGTTGTTTTTTCGTAAATTTTTTGGTATTTTATTTGCCGAAATTTCGTCCAAACTTAGATGTACGGAAATTTACAGACTTTTCAGCGTGTTAACAAGTTCATATTCCAATTTGGTTGTTTTTTTCGTAATTTTTTTGGTATTTTATTTGCCGAAATTTCCTGCAAACTCAGATGCACGGAAATTTACAAACTTTTCACCACACAACTTTTTATATGTTGTTAAATTAGATTGTGTCAGACATATCAACATTAAAATATTTATTTTTCGAGGTATACTTTCTGTTGTATAATATTTTATATATTTTGACGTGTTATAACTGAAGGAAAATAGTTTAAATATTACTCTGGTCATTTCATAAAAGTAATTTTGTAAATTTTGTTTGTCGATATGCGTAGATTTAAATTGCATTATTAATTATGTTTGCTGGTATATACCACTTTCTACAGCATATTGTGAAATTTGATATGTCAAAATTGTTAACAGTTATATACTTTTCTATCATAAATATGTGCAAAAAATGATAAAAAAATAGGGAGTTGCAGGCATTTGTATGTTGTTATTTGCAATTAAGTGGAATTATAAGAGATTTTGTGCCTATGTAATTATTCATGTGTCTGTTTGATTCCCCTGAACATATGTGAACAAGCAGATGTATAAGTGGAAATGAAGTTATAAGGGGCATAAGAAAAACACGAACAAATTTGGAGGAATTAAGTACATAGCACACAAAACATAGCAAGTTACATATCTTCACACCCAAACTTCATTATTTATGCATCAAGCATTCAAAATCTCACCTTGTTACTAACCTTGCTAAAGCCATGCAAAGTTTGGTCAACAATTCCTCGGGAAATCCGATCTTGTATGGATTATTTATGCATCAAGCATTCAAAATCTCACCTTGCTACTAACCTTGCTAAAGCCATGCAAAGTGTGGTCAACAATTCCTCGTGAAATCCGATCTTGTATGATCTTGTATGGCCTCTAAATTCTTACCTCACCATTGACCTTCGCCTCACTTCCTTCGATACAACAAACTCGCCATCGGAAATCGCCGACCGTGCACTTGCTAACGAAGTGCGAAATTGAGACGAGTAAATTGCTATATTTGGTATGCTATGTTCAACTAAACTAAACTCGTTAATGTTGACTCTGCATTATGTTTTGAATAGTATTTTAACAAGTAAATTTATACTGAGTGATTATTAGTAGTTTTAGATGAAATGAAATAAACATTAAATAAAATTAATTTTTTAGTTGATTTAAATTATTTATTCAAAATTTGAATAAAATGAATTTCTATTTATTTTAATTAGATTTAATTGAATTAAAAAAAAAAGATATGCATTAAGATGAAAGAAATTAGGGATAATTAAATGCAGACCACCAGAAACTTGCTATTTACAAATCAACCACCCTTTTTCATCCAATTTTCAAATTCTCACTCAAATATCAAATATCATTATTTTTCATTTTTATCAAATCCTCCATAGTTTGATCATGGCACACGTAAATACATTAGTTTGGTGGTTCAAAAAAATCACCAGTAAGGCTGTCAAAAAAGTTCGCTGTTCGCGAACAGTTCGTGTTCGATTCGTTTGATAAGTAAATGAGACGAACGTGAACAAATTTTTTTCGTTCGTTTAGTTAAACGAACCAAACATGAATAGTGATGTGTTCGTTCGTGTTCGAATCTTTATTGCTCGAAATATAAAATAATTTAAAATATATAAAATTTTTTGATATTTTAAAAAATTAAATTTTATAAATTATAATATATAGTAAAATAATAATAATAGTATATTAATATACTATATTAGTAATATACTAATATAGATATTATATATTTATATAATATAAGTTATATAATTAATATAATATATTATTTATATATATTATCATTAGGGATGTCAAACTGGCTCGTCGTTTTCGAACAACTCGTGTTCGACTTGTTCATTAAGAAACGAACACGAACAATTTCGAACACGAGCTTATTTCAAACAAACTAAATTCCAAACGAACCGAACATGAACACAAGCTCTGTTCGTTCATGTTTGGTTCATTTACACCCCTAATCACCTGGGTGGTTAATTTGTAAATATCAATGTTTCGGGTGGTCTGCAAGTAATTTAACGCTATTTATTATTCATGCAATAATACATTATTACCTCATACAATTTTAGTAGTGCTATATTGGAATTCAATTAAAATTTATAAGCTAGGAAGTCGTGTTAATCATTTAAAATAGAAAATTTATTAAATCAAATTTTAAATTTTTATATTCAAAAAAATTATAAATTTATTTAATTTTTAAAATTACTCAAAGCTTAAATTTATTAAAATTTAAAATTATCATATTAAAAAAATTATAAAAATTACTTTAGAAAATACTCTTGAATTGGTTATTTCATTGTAAAAATAAAAAATAAAATAAAACGACAATTCAAAGTTATTTTTTTCTTTTTTTGTATTTTTTTAATAACCAAGCCCCTATTATTAAATATTTGTTTGTGCATGCCACTTTTAAAAATTGGGCTATGAATTGTATTCTAATTATTCATACTCAATTCTACACATGAGTTTAAATATAATCAATATGAAAAATTAAAATATTAAATTAAAAAATATTAAAGAAGATAACAAACTCAATTATAGGAAAAAAAAAAAGAGAAATAAGAACAAGACCCAAAATTTGAGAAATTTTTCCATACGTTGTCCGCAAGAAGCACTGTGCGAACAATGACTGTGATACACATGATCGCGGTGGCTTTTTTTTTTTTTTCTGTTGCGATGGGAGAATCGCAGCCGTTGTACGCACGGTGCTCTCTGTGCAGACAATGTATGGAAAAATTTTTCCTTGAATAGAAACTCTGTTAAGAAAGAATGAGAATAAACTAGCTGGTTGATGAGCTTCAACTTTGCTTCTCATACTGTAGGAACGACCGTAATGTCAAAAGCATGATAGAGGAGAAAGAGCAAGAGAGTAAGGCATACGAGGAGAAAGAGCAAGAAGGTAGAGCAATTTCACTGGCTTTTAGTACTAGTACTCTAAGAGCGATCATGTGGGGCCAAGACCTGAAAAAGAAGAGTATAAATATTACATTTTTGATCAAATATAAGTTTAAAATTTTTAACACCGGGTAATACCAATATATTATGATGGGACTCAATTGACACGTGACGCCCAACATTAGACTCTTTAAGACTTCTTTGAAGCTAGAAAAAAGGTGACTTATTTATTTTTGATATCATAATACTGCCACTATAATCTACCACTACAATTCTACCGGGGAGCAGGCGGAGTCTGCATCTATATCCCAGGATTCGAAGATCGCGTGGCGACTTGATCGATTACTAAGGCTAGAATTTGGTCGAGCGGCCATGATAGGGTTTCAGAGAGATTGAAGGAGAGAATGTCCAGATTATTCGCGAAATTGTCGGGATTTTTCCGCTCTAGAACTCTCGTTGGCGTCGACAAAACCGGTAATCGCTACTTCACCAGAAACGAGGTGGTCGATGGAATCAGTGAGTGCCTTCTTCTGTACCACCCCCGCAAATTTATTTTTCTTACTTGTTGATTTATTTCACACTGCTAATTCTTTGCATTCATGCTGTTTTTCTTCTTTTCTATTGATGCGTGAATCCTTGCGTTTTAATCGGTATAAGACAAGATTTTTGACTGCCTGCTAGAGGTTATAATGTATCGGAAAGTTTCTTTGATCTCCTTTAAATGTAGATAAATATGAGTGTTGAAGACATCTGAGGACACGTTATAGGTTAAACATCTGCGGATACATAACACTGGGGAGCTAATCAAAATTGAAATCAATCAAGTTTTTTTCTTTTGCTTTTTCGGATTTTTGAAGAGCCACACTATTATGAAGCATGTAAATGATAACTTTGGGTCAGCTTTGATGAGCAGCTTATCAGGGTTGACTGATGCTATGTTGAAGGGAAAAATTATATGTTGGTGCAGTCTGGTGCATGCTTGACATTACTGTCAGTTGTTTTGAGCAAGTTTTGAAATTGCTTCCTTGGTCAATTTTGATGGAAAATCTCTTGGAGAGTTTGCAAAAATTCTTGTCTTTAATGTTTATGAGTAAATTCATTTTGAGCTTTAATTTCTCTTCAATTCAGCTCTTGCTTTAACAATGATACAAGGGGTAGTGGAGAAGCTTTGTATTCCTGGACCTTGTAAAAAGTTGGATTCAAATAGTAGGTTTTTGTGCTTCCTATAAGGAGGTTTTTCTTAGCAGTTGTATTGGCACACTTGAAATTGGACCAAAGATAGATTATATTTAAGGAATATATTACGTATATTTTAACCCTAAAAAGGTTCTTTTAATGCTTGCATCCCGGATTCCTCTATTAGTACTCAGCTCTCGCCCTAGTTGGCATTCTTGCAAGCATGGGCATACCTAGGCACATTTAAGAATCCTTCTTTAGCCAAGGCTACTCACGCCAACAATGTTGATGAAATATTTTTAAACGAAAACACTAGCTGGTTCTTTATTTCTCATATCTACCATGTTGTAAGGACCAATACTTTTCTCCTCCTTTCACCTTACATCAACAAATAGTGAATGTAAGAGCTAAGAAAGAGGGAGAGTGAGCAAGAAGAGAGGGGGAAATATAATTTATCTCAGAAGAGAAAATGATTTGTGATATAATATTCAGGGGTCGATTTCTTGTTACATGAATTTCTCCCTATTTATATAGGTTCCCTACATATAATACAAAATTGATACTCATTACACATAGATCTCGAAGGATATCTGGTTATGCCTTACTTTTCTTATTCAGACTTTGACACCATAATTAATATTATTTTTAGTTGCATCGTGTCTTGGTGTCTGCTTCTCACATGCTTGTATGGCCACATTTTTGTCGGTCTATTCGGCCTTCATGACAATACGACCCTGAGCAATTTGACACTGGAGCAAATTGTCTTCCCTGATCAAGTCAATTTTTTAGTCATTGAGACTGACCTAGTTCTCTTTGGAGAAAAGGGTAGTTTAATGTTGTAGGAAGAATTGACAACTCACACTTAACAGCTGGTAATAACAGTATTATCAAAGCACAAAGCACAATGCATTGCGTAAGTTTTTATTTTTGCTTGGGTAGGGACGGATGGTAGGAAAACCTAGGATAGGATTTGGGTTATGCTAGTTATGATACCAATTGATACTGAAATTAACCCAAAACCAACACAAATGACACCTTAGTGCGAGGGCGGCCGGGGTGGGCTGCGACTGCGTGGCAGATATAGAAGAATATGAAAGGGGCGGCAACAACGGGGCACTTGGTTGGGATTCACGGCAGACAACAGCTGGCTGTGGAGGGGTCGACGACACAACATGAGATAGGAGAAGAGGTTTGTGGCCCAGCTTTTGGGTAGGATAGAGGGTTGCAGCTCTACAAGAAGGCAGGTGAAGGTTGGGAGTACAAAAAAGATGCAAGTAGAAGATTTGAGGCTAACATGAGGGTGTTTGGAGAGCATCAACGAAGGGATTAAGGGTTGGCGTAGGCTACTGAGAGCAGAGGGGTGCAGGAAAACACTGGCGGTAGGGGGATAGCTAGGAGCAGGTAGATGCGGGAAAAAGTAACAGGAGAGGATGCCAGAGCAAAGACAACAAGCAGAAAAGGGAACGATACACACTACTTCGGGATAAGTTACAGCCGAAGCACCTTCTGGCCGTCGGTAAAACTCTGTAAGAGAAAAGGGGACGCCAGCAGCTGTCATGAAAAAACTCAACAAAACTAATCCTAAACTAAGCAAAAGGACATATTTATAATACTGGATAAGTAGGGCGGGAGGTCCCCCCTCTTAGTGCGATTCTCGGCGGTGAAACTATTGGACTCACATCTCCGTCGTCTACCACGACGTTTTCACAAATTCGTCAGCTCGAGTTTTGTCTTTCCAGTATGATGACGTCATTTTTGTTGGCCTCAATCGAAGGCGACGACGGTGTCTTCTCTTTTGTTCGCACGACCTAGCCGACGACACGCCCCCGACAGACGTTTCGTCTCGCAGCGCATGTAGACAACGACGTCGTCTTTGCCCATAATCGAAGATGCGTCTGTTTGCTCGCCTCCTGCCCGATAGACGGTTTCTTTGTTGACGACGCATTCGCCCTGCCCCCCTCGCCCGATAATCGCCTGTGTCGCCCTGCCCGACAAAAGGTCTCCTGTACTTAAAGAGTCCCTATCGCCCTGCCCGACAGAATTTTCCTCTGCCCTCCTTTTTCCAGCAGCTGCTTGACCGTTCAGGTGATCACTTCAATGATGTGTTTCTATGCCAATGCACTTGTCGGTGACTGTCTTATTTCTACTCATGCTCCTCTTTCAGGTTCAGAGCCTGATTTTCATATTGACAAGTCTTGTAATGTTCCTCAATCTTTCCACGACGCTACTCGACGCTCCTGAAGGTGATGGTGATCACACTTTCATTAAAAAGCTTGGAAAAAAAAAAGAAACCTGTTCTTATTTTTACTGAGGTTGAAACCAGAACTTTCGGGTCCTCTTGGCATTTTGCTCTAGTGGGAAAATTCATCTATGGTCACCCAAAATTAGAGATCATTAGGAAAGAGTTTGATGCTATAAAGCTATTGGGCAGTTGAAATATTAACTTACTTGACAGTCAACATATACTTATTTAGTTATCTCACGATGCCGATTACATTTACATTTTTTCTCGAAAAGTTATCAAGATCGACAACTGTTTTATGAAAATTCTTAAGTGGACTATCGATTTTGATCTAAAAGTGGAGTCTCCTATCATTCCTGTTTGGATAAAATTTCCGGGGTTAAAATTACATCTGTTCAACTTGAAAATTTTCTACTATTTAACAACTGCTTACGGTAAGTCTCTTAAGGTTGATAGTCCAACGCTTGATGTCACCAGTCCTTTGTGACTTGTGTGTTAGTTGAGAGAGATATCACTCAACTAGCTCCGGATGAGGTATCAATTGACACCATTCACAATGGATATTGATAAAAGGTTGAAATAGAACCACACTCTCTTTATTGCTCTCATTGTAGTATGTTTGACCACAGTTCTACAATTTGTTATAGCTTGCATCCTTATCTAAGGTCAAATTTCCCTAAAGATCAACCACCTACCATCCCTACTGAGAAGGTGTAACCCGATCCTCTTTCCAACACCCCAGTCCCAGATGAAGAACACTATATTACAGGTACAGATTCAAATGTGCTTATTCCACTCACTGTTATTGAAGAAGTCCCACTTATATGTCAAAACACACGAGAGTGTTTCTTTGATCCGATAAAAGATCAGCTGATACAACAAGTAATTGCTTCTAATGTTCAACAATCTACACATGTCAGATATACTTTAGACCAATCCACTGATTAGGTGAGTATTAGGTGAGTCAATCTTCGGATAGATAAGGAATGACAGGTATATTCCAGGAGGAAGAAGAAAAATGGAGGCCGACTCAAGCTCGGGAATTTATTGGATGATACATTGATTACTACTGACAATGACACTCATCTTACCAATTTATTATCTAGCTTCTTCTCTAGAACTAGAGGCAAAGGCAAGATAAAATTGAGTCGCTCTCTAGCTACCTGATACTCCATATTTAGCACTTTTTGATTTTTTTCTTTAGGTCTCTCATGTATTTTTCTGTGTTTTTTCTTTTTTGAATCATTTGATGTGGTGGTTATCGTGTGAGCAAGGTGTCATATTTGGACACTCCCACATAATTTATCTGTATTCTAATTTCTATTAAATATATTAGCCTTTGGGCTTTCCCAAAAAAAAAAAAAAAAAAAATATATATATATATCAAATTGATCACCGAAACATGTAGAATTTTATAAATATAATCTGGATGTATTTTGAGCGGTCCAAAAAATTAAGTTTTAAAGTAGTCTTACCTGATTTATCAAAATCATCTTTTTCGGTCAACTCATTCTTTGTGACAATCCAACATTGGAGAAATTTACCCTCATTGACTAAGTTGATCCCTTAGTCATTGAGGCGGATCTAGTCCCCTTTGGGGAATGCAAGATGATCAATGCAAGCGGAATGGTGACTCATACTCAGCAGTTGTTACTTTGCTTTTATTCAATATCTGATGCTTTTGCCACTCGTACTAGGCAACTTGTAAGCTTGGCAAGACAGTTGAGTTGGGCAATTTGGTAGTCCGCTCTCGAGTCTGAATTTGGTCAGATGACATTTGATTATACAAAATGGTTGCATGAATACCTTTTTACGTTCTCTACTAAACATGGTATTTTACTGGTGTCTATGTTTCATCAAATTAGTTTCGAGCAGCGCTGAAGGAGATTTTAGATGAATACATTCTAATATGGAATTTATATTATATTTTGTGCGAGGGACTTGCTTTATTTTTACCCCAACTTTAGTGTTATTTTTGAAATTCTCCACATTTTTTTTCCAATAACTCAATTATCAGTCTTTTTAATCAGTAATCCTCCAATCCTTATGATGATTCCTCATGATTCTCTAGTTGACACATTGGAATTCAAATCATTTGAAAATATTTTTATTTTTTATCTGGGTTATTGTTTATTGTAATTTTGGTTTAATTCTTATTAATAAATGGTGTTCCTGTTGCTTTAGTGTTGGTTTGATTACAATATTTATCATCACTAAACTTAGGCTATAAGACTTCAAAGTCCTTAATTCCTGGTTAACTTAGGAAGCATGCATAAATCTTAAACTGAATTGGAAATAAAAGAAGAAAAATCACGCATACATAAACTGGAAGATTTTTTGGGAAGACTTAGACTGATCCTTATCTCTGTCATATTACAGAATTACCGTCATGTCTATGTGTTTAGAGAGGAATAGAAATGACTGATGTAACTTTTTTTTGAAATGCTATTTATTCTAGTGTTACTGTGGGTAAAGTACTCATTATGTGGTCCACAATGAACTGAAGCTGTGATTATTCATGCTAAGACAGTGAAGGAGAAAAGATGGGTGCTATTCAAAGGAGAACAGGATCCTACTTCCATACCCGGTTAGCTTATTTATATTATTTTATTTAAGACACCCAATTATATATGTTAAAACGTTAATTTTCCATTAAGCTACTGCTACTTGTGGATATAGTAGCTTGAACAACAGACTGCTTTGCTGTTATGCACTTTATTTTTTATTTTATTCCTTCTATTTGCACTGAATACTTAAGGTATGTCCTGAAAATTAGTCAAATTACTATTACTATTGTAGTGGAGTGGATATGTTGGTTGAATGGCCAGAGAAAGAGAGCTCCCACTCCCGAGGTGAGATATCTTCTAATCCACATCTCCCCTTGTTTTCATATTTCAATTTTCTTTACCTCCTATAATAATCCATGTTGAGTCTAAACACGAGTCTTTGTATTTTGGTTTGTTTTTGTTTGGTACTTATCATTATCATGGTCATGTGATGTGAAATGATTATTATTTTGATTATCTATTTTAACAATAAAGTACAAGTTCAGTTTCGTAAGCATTTTGATAAATTTTAATGAGAAAAAAATATCTAAAAAATCCAACACCAAATAATTGTCATAAGGAAAATGTCGAGCATTGTAAAAATAATAGTTTAGTATTTGTGGTGCTTGGCTCATCATAAGGCACCCAGTCGAGTTTTACATTTTTTTTGGCCAAAGAGTGGCTTGTGTTTTTTTCATTTGAGGTATATGTTTTGAGGCTATTTTCCTCGATGGGCTTTAGGTATGCCTCTAATTAACATTTACATAGAAAAATGCACTTTTAACTTGTATTTTTGTTTAGAGTTAAACTGCTTTGATTGTAGAAAGCGTTTGAGAAGATAGTATATACTTTTGAATGGAAGTAGCCATGTCTTAGCGAGAGTCGAGCGCTAGTGAGTGAGTGAGAATTGAGGGCATGTCATACTAATTGACATTTAGCTGCCATGTAGAGCTAGCTCTCATGAGCGTGCTTCAGCTTTACCACCTAGCAATCAACGATATAGGAAGGTTTAGGGTTGTAAACTAGTCGAGTCGAGCTCGAGCCATGACAAGTTCAAGCTTGTCTTGTCTGTCAAATTGTGAGCTCGAGCTTTAGTCGAGCTTGAATGATGAGCTTGAGCTCAGCTCGTAGTGTTAGCAGCCGACTGATGAGTTCAAACTAAAAATTCAATTTTTACGGAAGCCAATTGGAGAAGGTATTGGTGATCGAAGAAGGAAGATGCAGTGGAAGCTCACTCGAAAATACATAGAAATGACTAGCTGCAGGCTAATCGAGTTGGCTTGCAAGCGAGCCAACGAGCCTATCGTGACGCGGTCCGGGGCTTGAAATTAACCAAGATAAGAACTTAATGTCTGACGGTGAAACTAATTTATATTATATTCTATTTCAATCACTAATAGTTTAACATTCAAATATTCATGAAAGAGCCGCTAGAAAAAACACATAAAATTAATAAATAGAATTTTTGTACCTTCCCGTTTGTTCTCGCCTCCTATACATATTATCTCCTATTCTATTCATCTTAATCAAAAGTTTAAACATGAAAAAAATCATACTTCTAAACTACAGTAACTCAAGGGAAAAAAATTCGATATGCATGCTGGTCTTTTATATCTCTATAAGAAGTCGTATAGTATGCTAATCTTTTATATTTCTATAATAATTCTTTAAATATACTAATGCATGTATCAATGACCTTTTCTAAATGAAAATACTCTAAATTTCTATATATATTCACTTTTAATATAATTTTAACTTTATTTTTACTTTATACAATTAAAATTCACATCTTGCTTAGGAGCATCGTCAAAATATAACCTACCACATTTTTTACCAATATTGTCCCGTCTGCACAGTAGTTAGAGATGTAAATATCATAATTGTCTAGGGTAGAAAGGCTGTTACATGCATTTGACTGATATTATCTCGTTGACACAACTGTTAGCGATATATATATACATTACACTTGTCTGGAATGGTGAGCTCTGTCTACTCACTCATGATCAATATTCTCCCGTTGTTACAACGGTTAGTGATCTAAAATCACAATTATCTAAGGTAGTAGAAAAATAACTATGCGCGCGAGTACACTGGTGTTCCTTGCCTGTATAATTAGGGGGTGAACTTCTTCTTTGAACATGCACATACAATAATTCAAACATTTATATATAAGTTATCTCATTTTTCCATATCATGCATTCTTTCCTTACCAATGAAATACTTTACATATACTTACTAATGAATAAGTGCACGTTTACTAGCATCAAACTGACATGCGCTAGTCTAATAACTTCATAAATAAATCATTATGCAATTGGTTGAATATGATTGTTTTCTAAAAGTCATGTAGTGGTATGTTATATGATTTCTACTTGAAGCTAGAAATCATGCAATAACCTAATATAAATGCACCTCTACTATAATTTAATGACATTCCATGATCTAATAAACTTATAGGAAATTCATTGTGCATCTATTTAAAATGCATATTTTCTTATCTACCAATATGAAGAACTGCTATATCCAAATCTTCTTTAAATAAAGCATAAATGAAGCATCAATAAATCAAACATACATTTTGAAATAAAGCTAATTACTGGATTTAGAAATATAAATACTCACCTTAATTCATACTGATTTTCTTGTTATCGACTCCTGTCTCCTCCTTCAAATTAGCACCTATATTATAAAATATTGCATTTAATAAATTTATATCATATTACCTAATTATAGTTCAATTTTCTCATCGTAATTATGAGTTCAAATCCTTAAATCAATACTAATACCAATACTAAATAACAATAATTTAAACAAATTTCTTTCGAAACTTAAACTCTAACCTTCACTGTCTCAAAACTCCTTTATCAATAATATAAAATTTGCTCCACCTTAATTTTCTTATAAGTTACCAAGATCGATCTCCCTCACTCCACGCCTCACCAACATCTTCTCCATCCAAGTTGAACTTCTACAGCTTAATTCATGTATAGTTAAACATATTGTTAATATTTTAATACATCATATGTATATTTGATTCAAAAATTTAAATATATGTAAATCCTAACTCATACACACATACACACATATAAAACATTATATTAATTGACTTAATGATAATACAAATCTACTTTTATAACTTATACCTTTCGATCGGCTGCCTTAATCTCACGGACGCATAGACGCATGAGTTTTGGCTCCCTCGCCCCGTCAAAGGTCCTTCTTCCTACTCCTTCAGTCTCAACTGGACCCAATAAAACACATGAGAGTTTTCTTCCTCTCACGAGAAGGCCTTTCCTTTCTCTGTACAGGGGCATGACGTCTTTGCTTCTAGATTAGGGCTCGACTTCCTCTTCTACTCAGCCTTCTTCAGTCATAGCTCGACGCTGGACTCAAGCGTGCGATCTTCTTCGACCTCCTCTGCACACGAGCACAATGCATCAAGTTGCCCGACCTCCTTCCTCCTGCAAGCGATGTTACCTACTCGTCCCGCATGCTTCGTCGTCGATGTGTCTTCTCCTTCATGCATGACACCAACTTCATCAATCTCAAGCGAACCCACAACCATCAATGGTGTCAACTTCTCACCTAAGCAACCACACCAGAATCCCTCTCGGTAGGTTCTCCCTCACGCGATGGTTTCTTGATTCCTTCTTCCACTTCCCATGTCGCAGTTGAGCCGCCCGTTGCCCTTTCCTTCCTCTTCTTCTTCTTGTTTCTCCTTCTTCCTTCTTCCTCCTTATTACGGTTTCTGCTCTCTTCGAAAGGAACCCGCGACTCATAAAAATGTAACGAATAAGTGCTTATCCTTATGTCTTTTTGATTACAAATATAATATACACACATATATATATATATATAGATATATACATACATATATATACATACACATATATATATATATACATACATATATATACATACATATATATATATATACATACATATATATACATACATACATATATATATACATACATA
>NW_018164714.1:432966-454691 GCF_001263595.1 Phalaenopsis equestris | reverse complement strand
ATATATATATATATATATAGTATATAGTATATATAATATAACTATATACAAAAAAAAACTATGGGTTATGCTCTACTAGGGTTTGCTTTGATCGCGATGCCATGGCGACTCGAGTAGCTCTCGATATCCTTACGCCGGAACGAGAACGAAGCTTGTTAGTCGCATCGTCACCTCGTCTTACTTAAAGAAGAAGGGAAGGGGAGCGTCGTAACAGGTTCGTCGCCACCCTAGCTCATGCACGAAGAAGGGAGGGGTGAGTCGTAGCAGATTCATCACTGCCCCAGCTCACGCACGAAGCTTCGTCTTCACTGAGCCTTGCCTTCTTCTTCTCCTTCGATTCCGACTCGTCCGACCATGTGAAAGACTTCCGTCATCGCAAAAGCCGCACGCAAGGTTTCATCAGCTTCGACTTAGATTACGCCCGCAGTTTCTGCTCCATCCTCTTCTTCGGGACAACAACCCCTCTGTTTTACAACGCCTCCCCTGCGACATCCTTTCTCCATTTTTTTCTTTTGCTTCGATGGCTACTATTCCTCGCTCGAATCAGTACCTAGGCAAATAATCTTTTGTTGAAGCGCTTGATAAGGGTCTTGACTCTGAAAAAGCTGTTGAGCATGTGGTGTTTCCTCAGATCTATTATGATTCTCTTGAAGGGAAAGCCGACTGTCCATTTGTTAAGAGGGCTTGTAGAAAGGGTGATAAGGCCACTCTTATTTTTTCAGACCTCGAAGTCTCTACATTGGCTGAAAAATACAAATTCACACTCATTGAGAAATTTCAGTTGGGGCATCCCAAAATAGAGGTTATTTACAAAGCTTTTGAGGATCTCAAATTTATTGGACAATGGAAGGTGAGTCTCTTTGATGAGAGGCATGTTATGATTCAATTGAATATAGACAAAGACTATGCTAGGATTTTTTTCCAGGAAATTCCTCACCATTGAATAAAAAACTATGAAGTTGCTCAAATGGTCTTCTGAATTTGATTCTAACTAAGAACTACATACAGTACCAATATAATTTAAATTACCTGGGCTTAAGTTGCATCTTTTCAATTATCAGGTCCTTTATTCCATTGGGGCCATACTTGGGAGACCAATAAAATTAGATATACCCACTTTTAATCTCACTAGGTTTTCTGTTGCCAAGCACTTGTGGAGAGAGATATCACTTTACCTGACATTGAAGAAATTTGGCTTGAAATTGCACATAATGGGTACTGACAACAAATTGTCATGGAACAAAGAACATACTATTGCACCCATTGTAAGTTGTTTGGACACATTTGAAAAATGTTTCAGGCTCCATCGTAATTAATTTGCCTTTTTTTCTTTTGTTTAATTGGTTTCTTTTTTTATTTTTATTTTTATGTTTTAGGTATTTAAATTTTTTAGCTATTTTTGATGTTTTATAACAAATTATTGAATTGTGTTTAATTTTATTATTTTTTTCTTTAATTTTTGGTTTGAGACTTATGCCTATTTTGGTAAAGCAAAACGCCTAGGGTGTGTATTCGGTTGTTTCTGATGGATCGGTTTAAAATTTGGTTAACCGGTCTAAGTTGAAATTCAGGAATCGAACTACCAAACCTAATATAATTTTGCTGGAGCCGAACCAGTCAAGCCAAAATTTAATTCAGTTTGAACAATTCGGTTTTTGATAAACCGAAATATATGTATTTGATATATAAAAAATAAAAAAAAAACACAGAAAAACAATGAACTAGTTAATAAAAATAACTTGATTACAAATATAGCTTACATAATAAGAGGTACGACACAACAATGAATCATAAAGTCTTAAAAAAAAAAGATAACAAAGCTTAAAAAAAAGGCATACTTAGCTTACATGAATCATAAAGTTTTAATAATACAAGAAAGCCTATAACTAATGCTCTTTGAGAATTGTCCAGCTAACTTGTTTGCTTTCCTTGATGCCTTATGGTTGAGCTTCATTAACTTCACATCCAACTTGGTCTTTTGAATCACCAACTTACTATCATTATTTATTTTTGCTATACAACGACCTCAATTGAAAGATACGAAATACACCAAAGGAAAGCAAGAGCCAAATAGGAGATTTATTGAGGAGGATAGAGAGAGCTCAGACCATACAACATACTCAATGAAATGCTCCATCCCAGCAATACTGAATTCTGAAATAAATAGAGCACTACCAAGTCGAAGGCTTAGGACCAAGACATAATTGTCCTAACGAATATGTCCGAGCATCGTTCATGTAGGTACGCTGGTTGAACACATTGATATTGTTGTAGATCTCAACATTGCTCTCCAAAATGCCAAGAGGAAGAATGAGATTAGAAATTCCATCCAAGACATGAAAATGTTCGATTGAATTCCAAATCCAAATGCCGATGTCCTTAAGCAGCCCAAAAACCATTGCCAATTGCCAACCAACAAAGGTACAAAACAATCCACAGAAGAAGGCTATCAAAACCTACAATATTCATTTTATCAAAACCAACAACATTGTACATTTTTTAGTGTGCACGTGTCAGCTTATATACTAGTGTTGCTCATACTAGTAATTCATAATATGTACATAACATGCACTGCTCTATTGGACCTCCTATAAAAAATTTTATTACAAGCACGGAAGCACCGCCACCCTCTATTTATAAATATGTTTTTGCATTCAAAGGAAAGAAAAATGAAGAGATTAAATCAAAATCCAATCAAGTAGAATAAAGTTGACCTCCTATAAAAAGTCCAGTAGGAGAAAAACCAAATAATCGCACATCTCTGAAAGCCTATCAAAACCGCTCAGAATAAATTGGCAACAACTTTAATTTTATCCATGTAAGAAAAAAATCTATGAAAACCGCTCACAAGGCCAACCAAATGCACTGCTCCTGGAGCATATTCAAAACCACCCAGAAAAATGCTGACCTATCTGTCAGTATTTTTGGTGAATATGTTCCATGCATACTTTATTCAAGAAGAGAGATGAGCATCTTATTACTTATAAGAGTGGATCTAATAAAACACAAATTGATTATTTTCTTATTAGAAGAAGAGATCGTCGAGATCGTAAAGATTGTAAGGTCATTCCAAGTAAGGATTTAAGTACCCAACATCGTTTAAAATAAAAAAATACTAGGACTCATCATTGCAGAATTAGATTGAGAAACTTAAAATACACAAATAAAATTATTTTTATGAGTAAAATTCAAGATTTCAAAATTTGGGATATTCATGAAGAAGCAAATGTGATGTGGGATAAAGTAAACAAACACTATTAAACAAGTAACAAAAGATGTGTTTGGATAATCAAAATAAAAAGTTCTTATAAATAAAAATAGTTGGTGGTAGAATATTAATGTACAAGAAAAGATAAAAATAAAATATAAGAACTAATGTTATAAAAATTGGTTTAAATGTAAAAGTTTAGAGAACTGGGAAAAATATCAAACGACCCGCAGTAAGCCTAAAAGAACAATCTGTGACGCTAAAAATTATGTTGTTAATGATTTTTATAATATATTAGATACTAAGGAGGTTGAAAAATATATGTATAAACTAGTAAAACAAAGAGAAAAGAAAAGTGAAGATTTGACTTAAGTAAAGTGTATTAAAGATGAAAATTAAAAAGTATTTTTCTTAGAAAAAGATATTCAATATAGGTAGGTGAGTTATTTTGATAAACTTTTTAGTGAAGTTTTTGAAAATACGATCAACCTTAGTGATCTTAATATCGTAAATAATAATAAAATCCCCACTCATTTTAAGACATTTTGAACACGTCTCACACATTGGAACAGAAAACATTATTTATTGGCATACTTCTCAGAGATTTTAGCATGACTTATTAGTATCAATAAGTATGAACTTCCTATGAAAATCGTGAATCATGCCATGCTTTAATTAAATTCGGTACACACTTAAATCTGCTACTTGTTTAATGTTAGGGAAGGTCTGGCATTTGAAATGACTTAGTGTATTGAATAAATATAGCAATATGGCTAGACATATTTTTAATAACTAAAAATTTGTTTGTCTTTGAATTGTTGTTGTATGTAATTCGATAACTTCTATCATCATGAAGTTTCTAAAGGAATTATAGGACGTGGATATCCCCTGACTTTCTTTTTTATGTCAAACTTCAAGTAATTGTGAATACTTTATTCCTAGACTAGTGAATGCATCTTTTATTTTGTGTATGCGCTTACCTTAATTAATTTTTTTCTTTTTAAGGTTTTTATATTCAAGTCATTAAAGATATGTATACTAGAGCTGTTACTTGTGTTCAAACTGAAGGAGGATTGACCAAATATTTTCCTATTTCTGTTCGATTACATCAGGGATCGGCTTTAAGCCCATATCTTTTTGCTTTAGCTATGGATGGTCTTACTGGACATCTTCAGGAGGATGTGCCTTGGTGTATGCTTTTTGATATCCTTCTCGTGGATAAAACGAGAGCAAAAACCCAGGAAAAACTTGAAATATGGAGGTCTACATTGGAGTCTAAAGGCCTTGTTTAAGTAGAACTAAAATTGAATACATGAAATGTAATTTTGGGTGATCAAATTATTAAAAGGTGGAACGATTTAGATATCTTGGGTCCGTTGTTCAAAGCGACGGTGATATTGATGGGGATGTTAATAGTAGAATTCAAGTTGTTTAGGGTATTGCCGTATGAATGCTTCAGGTCTTTTGTGTGATAGAAAAGTATCACTTAGACTGAAAGGAAAATTTTATAAGATGGTGGTGAGAACTGCAATGTTCTATGGCGCTGAATGTTGGCCTTTAAAAGAGAAGCATAATAATAAGTTAAGTGTTGTTGAGATGAGAATGATTAGGTGGATGAGTGGATTTACACTCATAGACAATGCGAAATGAATATATCCGTGACAGGGTTGGTAGCTCCTATGACGGACAAAATTATAGAAAGTCGTCTTAGATGGTTTGGTCACATTAAACGTCGACCATCTGATGATCCGATTAGGAGAGTAGATGTTTTAGATTAGACTTGTGTTAAGAAAGACACAGGTAGACCTCAGAAGACTTGGGCTTATTGTATAAAAAATGATCTTAATTTTCTAGAACTAAATGAAAATATGACACTAAATAGGACGCAATGGAGAAAAAGGATTCATGTAGCCGACCTCACGTAGTGGGATTAAGGCTTTGTTGTTGTTGTTGTTGTTGTTTGTTCCATGCATAGAGTATGCAATGTGAAGCAAACCAATGCAGCATACCAACCAAATGCCTAATAAATTTGTAAATGCGTACAGAAAAAAGTTTGGTAATGCAGCATACCAATCAAATGCTGACAGCAGTGCTCCAGAATAAATGCACTAGTCCAGAAACCTTCAAGAATAAATTTACTGTTCCGGAAAGGCAGAAACCTTCACGAATAAACCTTCAAGCAATGATTGCATTGTTCTAGAACTATAATTTCATTAATGTAAGTATTCATTTCAGCCAACCAATGCTGCCAAAGCTGTCAGCATTTGCCAAATAATTAAACCTGACAAATAATGAAATGCATATTGCCAAAACTGTCAGCCTCACCACTAGTTAAATATTCAAATGCATATTGTGACAAATGATTAAACCTGACAAATAATGAAATGCATATTCCCAAAACTGTCAGCCTCAACCATAAATGAAGTGGTCAACGCCTGACAGAAGCAAAAAAGCTTATCACTAAATATTTAAGCCAAAAGCTGTCTCAAACATGGCAAAAAAATTTTTTAAACAACAATGAATCGAATGCATCAACAGATAATTCTACAAACATGGCAAAAAGAACACCAAAGAACAGTGGACAAAATAGTCCATCAAAATCCTCTTGCCTCCCAAACAATAAATACCTTATCAAAGTATTGAATCTTTTGCAATCTACGATAAATCTGTAATAGATAATAAAGAAGTAGAGTTAATATTCATTTCCAAATAAAAAAAAAGATAAGGGAATAACCTAAATAAACATTTTACCTTAATCAAATTTATCCACATCATGAATATTCTCTTCAACATTGACAGGCTCACTTGTCCATTTTGCTCTTACTCAATCTTGAGTGCAAGCTAGAGCTTGCAAAATCTTGGGAGATAATGAACTCCTGAAGCATCAAGAACACGACCACTTGTGCTAAATGTTGATTCAAATGCCACTGTAGATACTGGAACTGCTAGGTCATCTCAAGCCCTTTGAGAGAGGATTGGAAATTACGATGCATTAACCTTCTACCATGCCAATATCAAACTTCTCTTGCATAGTTTCATAATCTTCAACTAAATATTTTTTAAAATCTGTTTTGCTATCAAGGTCTGCTCTCTCACAATTACATCGTCTAAACATTTCAATCATCATGTATTTTTTCCCTCTATCTTTTAAATCAATAGGTTCAACTGCTAAACTTTGTTTTATCTCATTATGGTTCTCATCTCTATTTTGATCATTTGCCTTCATCTTATAGTCATAAAACATATCATAACAAGTTGACCATATTGATTGTGCTAATGCAAATTCCCTCGAGGCCTTCATACATTTCTATGATTGCAAACTCAATGTATCTTAAATTAAACCGAGGATCAAGAATAACCACAATATATATATAATCAAATTCATCTTATCAATAGAACCCCAATATTTATCAAAAATTTCTCTTATTTTCTTAGCCATGTTTTGAATTTCAAGGTCTCTATCCATTTCTCATTTCTAAAGCATGCACAAAACTTCAACAATTTCATGAAAAAGTATGTTTGATGTGACATACAATAAGTTGGATATACGTAAAGTATGCTCATAGAACTTCTCTAAGAAACATACTAGTCTTCTTGTGTTCTCCCAATCAATATCCCGTGGAACTCATTTTAGTCCATGACTCCCTTTCTGATCTCTCTCAAGTTCAGCTTTAAATTGAGGGTCAATCACCTCCCAACGTTCGAAGGCTCTCTTAAAAGTAAGTGCTAAATTCAACATCAAATATTTTGAATTCCATCTTGTAGGAACATCTAAGCATAACAAACTCTTACTTTCAAACTTTTCTACTTCAATGCACTCTTTAAACTTTTGAAGACGAGCAAGAGATTGTCTTGTAAACCTAACAACAGCTCTTATACAAACTACAAAATAACCAACTTCCTTGATCCCATCCCGAACAATTAAATTTATGATATGAGCAATGCATCTCATATGTAAGAACTTAAAATCAAGGATGCTCCCACCTCTTTTACCCATTTTATTTGCAAATGAGTGGTGATGCCATTGTTAGAGCTTGCGTTATCAACTGTAACTGTAAAAACTGCATCAATCCTCAATCAACTAAACATTTTTCAACTTCTTGTCCAAGAAGTTCTCCTTTATGACTATAAATTGGGCAAAAGTTAATTACTCTTTTGCTCAATTTCCAATCTTTGTCAATGTAATGCACAGTAAGATGCATATATTTGATTCTTTGAATGGAAGTACACGTGTTAGTTGTTCAATAAACTCTTTTACATGATTTCTGAACAATTTATTTCAAAGTTTCTCTCTCAGTTAAGTAGAATTGAAAACAATCACGAGTAAGTGTCTATCGAGAAGGAATATGAAACATCAGACAACATTTTGACATGAAGTATTTGAACCCATATTCTTCAACATGTTTAAAGGGCAAATCATCTACAATTACCATAAATGTTAAAGCTTTTTTAATATTATATTGCTCAAATCTCCATGTCTTAGGACCTCTATCGGTCTCATCTTCTTTAGCATTTGGTTGCAATACTAATTGAGCCCGAGTTGATTGAAGATTATGTGGATTTTTTTGGAAAATAGAAAGTTGGGTTTGTAAATTTGTTGTACCGTTAATTTTCGGATCACTTTGATATGTCTTGTCACAATAACTACACTTGCTCATTTTCCCTCAGTTATGAACTTGGTGAAATGATCCCAAACATCAGATTTTGGCCTTATGGACTTTCTTTTTTTCTTCTCATCAATTATTGGATGTATTCAAATCCCAACAAAATTAACTTGTTGGGTAGAGTCAATAGGCACTGGTTGTTGAGAAAAATCTAAATCATTTGAACTCTCTCCACAATGCGACATCTAACCGAATTATAAAAAAAAAAGAGATTATAAGGTTGTAAATGCAGAAATCTAGAAACTACACATATTTTTAATGTAAGCTTCACATTCATGTAGAGCTTTAGCAAAAGTGTAATTAATGTAAGATCCGCTTTATTATGCCCATAACATAGAAAAAGAAAAGAGAAACCCATGCCAAACAACATAAACTTAAACATGGAACTTCAAATTTTTTTTTTTCAAAATTAGAACCCGCGAAGTTACTGAATTTTCCACCAAGATTTATGTAAGAATTTCAAGAGAAAAGATGTAGAGAACTTCACATATTTTCCACACAAAATCACATGAAATTCATGCATATTGATTATTTCCCATCCAACCATCTCTTAAAAATTACATGAAATTTATTAGAAAAAACGACCATTTATATAAATCAAAACTTAATGCCTCATGGTCTAGTATCTTTTATATAAATTGAAACTTCAACCCTCATTAGAAAGAACGACCAAAATAGTCCGCTCAAAATAAGATACAAATCTCAGCACTTTACTTGAAAAAATGGGACACAAAATGATTGTTTAAGTCAATGATTGCATACTTCAATCAATTATCATACCAAATTTATGCAGTCTACTAATGGATTCATGACTTGTAAATTTCTTAATTCATACCTTCTCTCCATAGCAGGAGGGAATGAATCAAACGAAAATCAGATTCCATAAAACATCAATAATCTATCACTTCAAAATTTCACAACTACCTTTATGTAATTATGTCAAAAAGATTAAATTTGGTTGCACACAACCTTAACTTCTACGCAACCAATTACTTGGTCTTTAAGTCTACTAAACACTCTAGACTATTAAAATTCTCCAAAGTTTTCCATCTTATAGAAATCCACAAATAGAATAATAGCTAAACAAAATATACTTTGTCCCTTAACAACAAAAATCGTAGTTGAACTGTCACAGATAAATTACAATTTGACTATCCTAATGCTATTCTACTTTCTAATTCCTCTCAGAAATTCTCCATTCAATTCAACAACAACAACAACAAGAAGAGCCGGGGGCTATATCATACTAAATAATGAGAATATTTATGAGAAACCAAATCAAAGTATATCAAATACATATTTTAAAATTTTAGAGAATATTCATGAGAAATCAAAATTTGCAATAACGGCATACCAATGAAAGGGAAGATGAGAAACCAAATTCAACGTAACACCAAATCAAACTTACAATCTGCATACTTTGAAAACCTAAGACATATCAAAATCTGCAACTAAACTATATTGCATGAGAGACAAAGACTCAAAAGTTAGAAGAATTATGCTTAGAATCCGTTCTCAAAACGCTTTTCATAGATCACATAAAAACGGGATAAAAACAAAATATGCTTTCCACCATATAAAAACGGGATAATTTTTTTCTCAAAACACTTTGACATGCCTTCTTTATACCCGTTTTTAACTTCAAGCATGCATATCGTTCTAACTTGATCCCTTAAAATAAAACAATAAGACTGAATAGTATATATAAATCCACCATCTAACTAGGGAGCATATCAAAATGAACCCACAAGTTTCTTCAACAATTCACCCTACTGCTCAGTTAGGATTAAGAAGTGCATACCTTCATTGTAGAAGTAGTAGTAAAGGAAATTAGGGAACAACTAGAAGGGAAAAGCAGACCTTTGAAAATAGACCAAGAGAACCAAGACTCTTCAGGCCTTCTCCACTTTCTCATTTTCACCATCGAGTATCGACACCTTTGCATGACTGCATGGGCCTTAGCTTCACCCTTACACTAAAGAGAAAACGAAACTCTTAATCGAGGCGAGCCAGGTAGCCAGCGATAGAGGTCACAGAGCACGAAACACACTGATTGGGGGCGAGGCGCTACGCGACAACGCAAGTCAGGGCTTCGAAGAATAGAAATGGACAACAAACCCTAACTCTCCCTAAGTAAAAGCAAAAGATACACTTTAGTCTTCTACCAAAGTATTGAACTGCGCCTTCGCCCCTTATAACTTGGTTTTTCGGTTCAATCAATTAATAAAAAAAAACGGAACCATAACCAATAAACTAAATTATCTAGATTTTAAAACCAAATACCAAACAGTCATTTCAAAAACCGAACCAAATCGATAATCGCTTTGGTTCGGATCAGTCTTTTGGATTTATCCAAACAGTGCACACCCGTAAAAATGCCTCAATTCTTGAATTCTTTTTTTTAATCCTTGATAAGAATATCTGTTTCTTTGAGGTATGGAGTATTTGGCCTTTTATGTTTGTAATTTAAATCCTGTAATTTTACTTTTGATTTATTCTTTCATTTACTCGTTTCTGTGTTTTTGATAATGGACTGCTTTAAGGCTAAGGAGATTTCACAACTAGCTTTCCTGATCTATAATCCATGACGATTGATTGACCATTGAAACTCGTAGGCGTGCGTCAAAGCTCTTAATTAATTTCTAGTGTCGGAAGCAATTAGGTGAAAAAAAATCTTCTATTACGTACCATTTTGATTAGTGGATCTTATTCTGGATTGCTTGTGAAATTAAAATAGAACATATGTGAAACCTATAGATGTTTCAAATTATCTTTAAATAAAATGCATGTGTTCCTGTTCACTAGATTGGTCTAATCTTCTAAATCATCTGCTCTCAGGAAATGGCCGAGCTAGAGGCTAAGCGCGAGCGAGTTAAACAGAATGTTGCATGTGAGTGATTATTTTAATAATTTTTCTTTTTTGTTGCTGATTTATGGAAGCTGTATAATATCATTTATTTCTGTAGTATTTCTTTTTGTTATTATCGTAAATGGAAGAAGGTTTCAAATCATTTAAAGACTGAAAGAAGCTTGTAATTAATGTGCTGATTTCCGCATGCTGATGTTTTGAGGCTAACTCGTGCAGAAAGAGAGCTTCAAATTAAATATTAGCTGTCACTAAATCTAATTAACGTTTTTCTCTATATTGTTGGTTTGTATTGGTAGACATTTATTTACATTTCGTTGTTCCATGCTGAAGTGTTGAAGAAAGAAGAGGAAGAGAAGAGGTTAGCAAATGCTGCTCACCTACCAAGCAGGACTATAGGTAAGTCATGTTAGAGCGCATTTACTATTTATCCAATTTTGTGGTTAGAAGCGTAACATTCCTTTATGACTTCATTATGAAATAGAAGAGCGGATTACGTTTTAGTTTTAAACTCCCTTGAGTTACAATTTTGTTTCTGTTTGTATCAATTGCAAACTCTGTTTATGCTATTCCACATCAAGTTTTTTTTTTCCCCCTGATATTCAAACTCAAAAAGCTAAATTTAGAAGTTAATGATGATTGTTAATCTTCAGGCAAAGGTACTTCTCCAGATCTTGAGAGCTTCATCAAGCAATTCCCTGGCGCATCTGATATCCAAAGAAGAGGTACTTTCATCTTCCAAAAGCTATGTGGTCTTGGTTAGGTAAATCCATTGTAATGGTTAATATATCTAGGTTTGTAGACTAAATTTTCTAGCATTTCAGAACAACTTCACTGCCTCAAATTGCTAGGAATAATTGAATTATTTTCCTAATTTTTCTAATATCCTGAGAGCTAGCATTGTACCATTCATGGAGATTGACTTTAAGGTTATTCTACTACAATTTTGTTACAGAGATTTTGTTTTTTTATTTTTAATTTGTGCAGGAAGTGAGAAAGTATCTGTTACAGCTGATGATGAATTAAGTGAAGAGAGGTGACTAATGTTTTTACGCTTTCGGCTTTGAAAGAAATTTTGTGGCTATTTTTTTCATTGCTCTCAGATTCCTCTGACGCATATGGATAATAAGATGTGTCAAATCTATATATGTGCATTGTTTTTATGCTCGTCTTCAGAAAGTCTCAAAAGCGTAGTGTGAAATGAAATTCCTTCATTTGGCAATCATTTTAGTCTAACATTAATTCAGACATGTTATGCTCTTTTAAGTACATGTATTAAAGATTAATGATTTATTTAGGGTAGTGACAACTTTTTGTGAAGATGGTTGTAATACTGTTGTTGGGAAAGCAACTTATTTGAATGCAGCAGTGTATATAAAAACTTTCTATTTTGAAAAATTTAAACATCTGTTTTCTCATAGGTAACACTTTTTAACAGATCTGTTTGTAAAGAACAGTTTTCTACCATAAAAATTTTTAGGTAACAACAAAGAAAGCAATAGCCAAATAGCTGGAGGTGTGGTGGCAGTCTAGAAAGAAAAGCAGTATGAAGTCTGCCCCAAAGCTGACCCTGATTGGCCATGTATACCTAGAATTATGTGCCTTTATGTCCTCTTAACCAATAACTCCTTTGTAAGAACTTGTTTGCTGAAAATTCTATCTTTTAGTAACAATATTCTTTATTTTATCTTCGAGTATGGAATAGCCTTGTGAATATGGAATTGTTGTCAAAGTTTAAATTATTAGCAAAGTTATCCTCATTTAATTATGTCGGATGAATCTATGCATGCGATAAACCATTTCTCGAAGGAAAGTGCAGAGAATCCATCTCCCATCTCAATATAACTAGTACTCTTATCATGAGGAAACAATTCTAAATTAGCAGGCAAATTCCAAAGTATGCTAGAGGGATGACTTAGGAAGATGTTTTTTTAACTACATAGAACTAAAATGTAATATATCTATAGCTAAGATAGAAATGAAGATATGATGGACTCAGACTGAGGGAGACAAGACAAAACCATTTGGTGCACACTGGCACATGTATGAAAAAGCCCTATAATGAAAGTGATGTGAGTCCCCAATTGAGATAACACATGAAGGATGTTGAATGGTTGTTACTTTTGCGTTACAGTTGGTTGCGATTTAAAAGGAGAGTGGTGAGATAAGGACCCTGTTTAATGATTATCCTCACAAAGATAAAATTTTTTTTGATGATAAGCGTAAGGACATTGTATTATCATTTGTCATGACAGGTTACTTGGTGCTAGTTTCAGGATAGAAAGGAGCCAATTTGAGTCACTACGCATTTGAATTCCCTTAGTAGTGGTGTAATAGTAAAAAATATTAATTGATATTGTTAGAATATAAGATGATGCCTACGTGCGATAGGTTTATGTATCTTGGATCTATTATAAGCAAGAACAATGATATAAAAGAGCATATAATTTCTAGGGTTTAGACTACATGTTATAATTTATTCGGCTAATTATATGATTTGGATATTAGTATGTGGCAGTGACAAATTGCTGTTTTTTAAGTTGAACATGGTAGAAATAATAACGTTAAGATAAATGTATGATATGACTTGGAAGGATTAATTAAGGAATATGTATGTTAGAGGATTCATTGTCATAACATTTTTATAAGTTAATTGAAGATAGATTTAGTTGATTTGGTCATATCCAAATAATTAAATAAAATTAATATTATGGGATTAAGAAGAATGGGCTGACTTAAGATTTCATGAATATAAGCTATTCAAAAGGATTGCGAAAGAATAAGTTTAAATCTCATGCAACTCTTAATAGGAATGAATAAAAAATAACAGTACAAGGAAACTTTTACATATGAAATATAGAAAACCCAATATATGGTTGACCAACCAGAAGTTTTACCTTTTACTCTGTTGCTTTCTTTGCTATCTAATTCTGTATCCAAACATGAGATGTCGGATTAGCTAGATTAGTTGTGTTGTATTGAAGGCTGATGGTTTGAATAATTTGGTACTAAATGCTTTAAAAATTTTTGAACTTCAACTCAAGACATCTTTTCTGTAAAATTATTAAAAAAATGACCGACTTTTTACTATAATTTTATTGAAGTGTAACACACATAATTCTTTAATGGTTATACTAGCTTCCTTTGCTAATGTTCATTATTTGTTCATGAATTCTATTTGAACTATTTGGGGTTGACATTTTGAATCGTCGTATTTTGCTCATTCATACTTGATGCTTGCTATAGTCGAAGCATTGAATCTTTTTTTTCTTACAGATCATTTTTAATAATTTCTATCCATGTTACTTTTAACATACCTCTCTCTTTCATAATATGCTAGATATTAATCTTTCGTACTCATTTAATTGGTTCATTTTCTATCTTTATTGTATATGCACAAAGCCATTTTTTAGCTATATAATCTTTAGCGGATGTCAATTAAAAAAATATTCTTCTATAATTATTCTTTAATTTATATTTCCTAAATGCAGTACGCATCATTTTAATGTTTTCATTCATGTCACGCTTAACTTATGTGGAAACAGTATTTTTACTCAAATCCATACAACATCACTGTGTTCTAATTTTAGTTATATAAAATTTTTCTATGAGTCTATATGATAACTTTCACATGATTCAGTCTTAACTTTAAAAGTTATATTTGCACATATATCCATATTTTTTCTATATGATAGAACTATACTAGTAGAACTTATCCCACTGTTTTACTTTATCTTCTAATAATATTAATTGGAAAATATTAGTTTCACATACTTAAACTATATCTCACATACTCAATTTTTATTCTACTAATTCTGTACCCTCTTTTTTTCTAAATATTTAGTCTATCATTTTAGCTTTGATTTATGTAAATAAATAAATAATTTTGGTTTTTCAAAACAAAAATGGAAGCTTGCATCACAAATGCCTACTTACTCCATGAAAACTCAAAAGGACAATGTGCTTTTTGTTTCTTTGAATATTCTAACCTTGCAAATGCTAGTGTTTAGCTTGAACATTCTCCAAGCAAGTGATCAATACTATATCATGAATTGCTAACACAGATTTTTTTTTTTCTTTTTTACTTATCTGTTTTTTTTACCTAATGCTTATTTCAGGTTCTCTGAGCCAACTGGTTCTGGATTATCATTCAAACCAGGAACATGGCAACCTCCCACTTGAATTAACCAACCTCCTGAATCCAAACTACTTTACAATTAGCTCATCAGAACAGGTACTTCTGAGCTTACACATAACAAGTATTTTGGTGTTTTTAAATTATATCCACTTGCTAGCTGGGCATGTGGCTTATCCTGAGTGAATTTTTGTTATTCTGTAGCATTCTTCTTTGTATTGACATAACTGTTACAGATCTGCTAGTTTAAAGAGTTCAGTAATAAAAATATATTAAAATTTTGAATAAGTGTTTTGAGCCTTTTGTTTTGATTTTAGTTTGCTTCATAATCTTTCGAGGGGAACTTTTTAGTTGTTAAATTAAGATTAGCCTTTTAATGATGCTTTGTGTTATGAGTGAAATTTCTACTGCTTCATTCTGAAATTCATTGTTTAGGGGACCCTGTTTCGGATTTATCATGCAATCTAGTAGCTCTTCTTTTATTTTATAAAAAAAGATATTGTGTACCCCATATGTTAGGTTCTATTGAACCAGGGATTGAAGAACATCTGCTTCAAAGGATTTAAAATTAAGGAGAGTTTGTCATATCAGTTAAGGTGAGAAAGTATTTTTTTATATGTCTTAAGTTAATTTTTTATTAAATAAAAACTTACATTATTGCTTCAGATACTTTTTTTTTTATAATTATGTGCATATTGTAAGTTAAATGAATCATTGAAATGAAATGGCATGATAAAAAGGGAAAATGATTATTCAATGATTTTAAAAAGAGGTAATTAAATGAATGAAAATGTAAAAACTTAAGTCATACAGAAGTACCCCCATTTGGTACTAGTAGGGGATGCGATTTACCTCTACACGAACAAATAAATAGAAATGATAAAGGTGTACCTTTAGGTGCAAAATTTTCAGAGTATCAACGGGTATAATTTAAGGATATCTTCTTGCATGATGTTAATCCTGATATGACTTCTTAAAGAAATTAAAAAGTAAATGCTTAAGTTGAAACGTAAAAGATTAAATTTAAAATAAAAGCTTATAGTTTGATTTATCAATAAATTGCATATCTTTGGGACTTTCATGCGTAATGTTTGCATATTAATTTTATGCATGATAAGATTGTAATTGCTCCTTAAGTGTTAAAAATTACTACTGAATTTAAATATTTTTTGGGAAAAAATGTAGATTAATATGTCTAATATAAGAGATTTAGTTTATAAGAGTATTACTGCTGATGGATATTATGTTGTGCATTGTGATAGTAATTATTGTACTGTTTAATTCTAATAAGTGATATTGTTGTGTGTTGGTTTGAGATGTTTTACTTGTACACAATAGTGTTAATTTTAAATGATTTGATTTTTGTAATATATTTTGTGATTTTTAATGACTCTTTTCTAAATTAGAAGTTATAAAATTTGTAGAAAGTGAATGAAATAAAAATACCGTCCGACCTCAATTTCTAACTTTGTTAATGCTAATCTATCAGACCGTATCGTGAAAAATTGGTATCGGAGATATATTGGTTTCAATTCTGATAAAAAAGAGTTATTAGGTTGATTTAATTAATTGATAGATAATATAAATGGAGGGTTAATTGTGTCTAATTGTATTATTTGTTATGTTATTTCAGAAATATGGATAATCTAGAGGAAGTTAGTCAGAATAACGCTGAGAATGATACACCTCCAAATATCTCTGTGAGCACAGATGCTTTTGCTAAGATGTTGATTGTAGTCACTCAGATGATTTGGAAGTTTCAGCCTCATGCTACTTCTAGCGGAGGAGGTCAGATGGACAAATATTTCAGTTGTTTCAGGATATGAGGCCTTCTCTATTTTTTAGAGGATAAAGTCTAGTGGATGCTGAGAATTGGCTATTGAGAGTAGAGAAGATTATTGGTGGGTTGTCTTGTTCACCAGATAGCCTGGGAGATTGGAATTATTGAGGGGGGAACTGACAGTTGGAATGAGAAAAAACATCTAACAATTTCATTTCTTAATAAAATTAAAATCCAAAGCACAAAAGAGTTATTTTATTTATAAACATTAAAGCTATATTTAGTTCATATAGATTTTTAATTATTTTCAACTGATATAAAGTAAAAGCTAGCACATAATACCTATCAGTCTGCGCTCTACGACGCCTGTACACATACTCCCTAGAGTTCATCTAATATGTAGCTCAAGTTAACAATTAAAATGTTAACAATTAAGATTTGAGTTAAAACTACTCAGTGGACAAATATAACTAAATTACAATAATTTTTATTTTAAAATATTTTATAATCATGCAATAACATTAATAGACCGTGCAATAAAAGGGAGCAGTAACGAAACCAATATCATTTTTTTTCGTTCTTTTATGTTTAATGAAGAGTCATCTTTTAAACATACACTTTATAAAAAAATATGTTTAACTTCTTACAACCCACCATAAAAGTGGTCAATATTTTCCATTTTCATTTCTATTTTTGTGCGCACGTACGTTGTATTTCTCTGTTAGTATCATCCATGGGTGACTCTCATATGCTTGCATATCATACTTTACTCGTTTTCATCTTGTATTTAATATTTAAAAGAAAACACATACTTTTGCATTTAAAATAAAAGCTAGAAATAGTAAATAAATAAAATTATTGTAAAATAAATATATTTACCCACCTTTGGAGAGTCGCTTGCTATAATTTTTCTCAGAACAACTTAGTCCTTGTTCTGATCCTATAAAAACGTAATAGACTTAATTAGCTTATGTTTAGGCTTATCTTCTTTCTTATTAATTCTAAATTTTCTCTTATTAGTTTCTTAATTAATTTATTTAATTTGCAATATATATATATATATATATATTATTTAAACATATATACACATATACGTAGGAATATCCAATCTAATTTTTATATTAAAGCTTCTAAAATATTCTTTTTTGCATACCTAACTTAATAGCAACTTAATTATAAACAAATTTTTAAATATAGGATTCTTAATTTTCTTTTCACCTGGCTTGATAAGAAAAACAATAATTTATTATTGAAATCAAGTTTTACGAAAAAAATTCTTGCCTTAAACCCTATTTCCTTCTTTGGCAATCCGTCGAGCTTCAAACCAACCGCTTGGAGAAAAATTTGCGTACGTAAGACGTACGCAGTGCTAAGTAGGGAGGTTATTTAGAGGGTATTGGGGGGTTATATCCACGTTATACCCATGTAACCTACCTATAACTTACATTTAACCTACAAATATATGAATACAGAAGCGCGGAACTTACTAGAAGGTACAATTAGGTTACAAGTAGGTTACAGGGATGTTACATGGGGTATAACGCATGGGGTATAAAGCGGATATACCCCCCAATACCCTCTGAATACCCTCCTTAACGTACGCAATTTTTTCTCAACCTCTCGAGCCCTCTTCCTCTTCCTTTCACTCGGGTAGGGCACACAAGTGCTCTCTTCTTAGTTTGCTCGAGTACAACACAGGAGGGAGGCAGTCATTCGTATTACAACACAGGAGGGAGGCCGTCGTTCGTATGTAGGACAACTCTACACTTATACTTCTCCCTCGCAGCTGATGAAAATAGTCAAGGAAGCATGTAGGACAACTCTACACTTATACTTCTCCCTCGCAACTGATGAAAATAGTCAAGGAAGCTTGATGGAGCGCCTCTTTTTTGCAAGAATGGCTCTTGCGTGTCATTTATGGCTTCTAGAGCTTTTGAAAGCTCAATCGAGTGTCCTACAATACGCACGAGCCCTCTCATGATCAGAAACCCTCTCATAATCATAAAAAGTATGCAGGTAAGCAACACATCTACTCTTCCTCCTTCCTTTATTCTTCTTCTTTTTCTTTAGCTTCTTCTTCCTTCTCCTTTTCTTCTTCTTCCTCTACCTCACTCACTTGGTCTCTCACGCTCCATCTATCTCTCTCGCTTCTTCTATCTCTCTCGCGCTTTCTCTCGCTTCTTCTATCTCTGTCGTTGGGTTCAAATGAGTAGAGGTGAGGAAAAATCCTCATTCTTAACTCCCCATGGGCGGCGAGCTGCTCATTCGAACAACACTTGCTATGCAGGTGTTGTGAATTAGTATTAAAAAAATATTAATTTAATTTAATTAATAATTTAATATAGTATTATTACAATCTTCTTTTCTAAAAATTTCGTCCTCAAAATTTAAATTAAAGAATGTACTGCATCCCTCAATTAAACAAGTGAGGATTTATTTCTCTCATTTTTTATTCCTTCTCCCATGTGACATCTTTTTAATCACGTGCTTCCATAACACAAGAGAAATAGGAATCTCTCTACTCCTGAGTTGCTTCACATCATAATCTATAATTCATTCGAGCTCATCCACAAATGTCAGGTCAGGTTGAATATCTATAGGGTTTGTAACAACCTTGCTAACCTCATCAGCAATATACTTCCATAGCAAGGACATATGAAACACATTATGTGCCCCGTACATATGTGCTAGAAGTGCAAGCATATATGCTGCTTTCCCAATCTTTTCTATGATTTCATAGGAGATAGCATACAGTGCACTCAACTTCCTAGACTTTCCAAACCGCTTAACTCCCTTCATCAAACTAACATTTAGAAAAAAAGTTTCCCTCTTCAAATTTCATTGATCGTTGCTTAGCATTATAATATTTTTTGTCTATCTTAGGCTCCTCTCAGTTTGTCACGAATTAGCCAGATCTTCTCAGTTGTTTCATCAACTAAATCAATGCCAATTAATTTTCTTCCACCAATTTCTGCCCAATAAAGAGGTGTTCTGCGTTTTCTTTCATAAAGGCCTTCTTAAGGAGCCATACCAATACTTTTCTGGAAATTGTTATTGTAGGCAAACTCTATCAGAGATATATATGTGTATTTTCCAATCTTCACCAAAATCAAGAACACAAAGTCAAAACAAAGTCAATATTTGGATCATTCTCTTCAATTGACCATCCGTTTGGGGATGAAAAGCTGCACTAAATGTCAGTTGAGTACCCAAAGCATCTTCAACTTTCTCCATAGTCTGGATGTAAATCTACCATCTCGATCTAAAACAATAGAGTTTGGGATTCCATGCAATCACACAATTTCATCAACATAAATTATGGCCAACTTGCCCCAAAATCTATCTGTCTAATAGGTAAGAAATGTGAAAACTTGGTCAGATGATCAATAATCACCCATACAACATCACGACCCTGCTTTGATCTCGGTAGTCCCATCACAAAGTCCATAGCAATGTCCTCCCATTTCCACTATGCTGTAGGCAATGGCTGCAACAACTCACTAGGCTTTTGATGTTCTGCATTAACCATATGACAAGTAGGACACTTTGCTACAAACTCTACTACACTACGCTTGAACTCTAGCCATAAGAATAAACCCTTAAGCTCCTGATACATCTTGTTGCTTCTTGGAGGTATCGTATATCCTGAATAATGTGCCTCTTGCAGGATTTCCTTACGTAAACCATACCATAAGGAATACAAATTCTACTCTTGTACATAAATAAGTTTTCTTCATCGATCTCATATTTTTTCATCTGACCTTCATTCAACTCGTCTAATATTTTCAAAATTTTGCATCATATGGCAATGCATCTCATGTTCTATCCTTCAAAGTTGGTTGAATGAAAATTTGATTCAAAAATGCGAAACTTTTATCATGTAGCGTCACTACTGATAACTGTGATCACTTCATATATTATCAGTTCTTCTTGTTGTGTGATTATCCAATTAGCACTGCCACTTACTTTTCTGCTTAGCGCATCTGCAACAATATTTGCTTTCCCGAGTGATATTGAATATCTAAATCATAATATTTGATAAGCTCAAGTCATCTCCTTTGCCTCAAATTCAGCTCATTATGGTGAAAATATACTTCAAACTTTAGTGATCAACGAATACTTTGCACTTGACTCTATACAAATAATGCCTTAATATTTTCAAACTAAATACAACTGTTGCAAGCTCCCACTCATGTGTTGAATAATTCTTTTTGGGATTCTTCAATTGGCTAGAGGCTAAGCAATTACCTTTCTGTTTTGCATAAGCACACACCCAATTCCCCTTAAAGATGCATCATTATAGATTTGGAAGTTTTTTGTCCCTGAGCGAATAGTCAATCTTGGAGCTGTCATCAAACACAAGTTTAATTTTTGGAAAGCTTCCTCACAGAGATCCGTCCATTCAAATTTCTTCGCCTTTTGAGTTAATCTGGACAAAAGCATTGTGATTTGAGAGAACCTCTAAAAAAATCTCCTATAATATCATGTCAGCCTAAGAAACTCTCAACTTTCGTAATAGTAGTTAGTCTGGGCAAATTAGCTATCGCTTTAACCTTTTTCTGATCCACTATTACACCTTCACTGCTGATGATATGACCCAAAAATTCTATGCTCCTCAACCAAAATTCACACTTTGACATTTTAGTATACAACTAGTGATACTGGAGAAAAAAGCCTGAACCGCGATGCAAGACACCATTTTACTTATGACTTAAACACGGTTACGATGATGACTCAAAAGAAAGAAAGACAATGCATAAGTCAAACATAAAACAAAATATCATAGATAAAGACCCAACAAACGAAAACACAACAAGCTCGACAAGGAGGGAGTCTGGAGTGGTGATAGGCATTGGGAAAGGCCTGGGGGAGTGACCAAAGGAAAATATGTTGAGATTTTCATACCTCTTTTATACCGTTTTTAATGATATTGCACTTTAAAGAAAGATATTTTCCCCCCCGGGGCCCGCCGACGACGAGCTTTTCCCGAGGCTATAGGACAAATTTTCCAAAAGGCGGCCGACGACGCCATCGAGACCACCGACGGCGGGATCGACGGTTATGTGACATGT
>NW_018164714.1:430151-432866 GCF_001263595.1 Phalaenopsis equestris | reverse complement strand
ATAAGGGTTTTACCTGGGTAATTATTCATCTGTGTGTTTGATACGCCTGAAGAGATGTAAGTGGAGGTGTATGTGAAATTGGAGTTATAAAGGACATACGAGAAATATGAACAAGTTGAGATATAAGTGGAAGTGGAGGTATAAGGAAGCGAATGAAAAATTTTAAAATAATTCAAATAAAGAATTGAATTTGATTTTCATGTTATTTTCTCGCACTTGTGATATCATTTGCCTATAATATTACTTATCATATGTCTACTGTAGTTACAATTTATTATACTTGCATTGTGATAGATACTACACATGATATTTTGGCATGTTGGAATTATTTACATTGAATATATGTTTATTTTTTTTAAATATTGAAATTTGCATATATTTTGGGTAGCATATTGAGCTGTGGTTGCTCACCCTTGCTTTACTCGCGTGCTATGTTTTAAAGAAGGGTAAGACTCAAGGTTGAGTAGAGGCTTTTGCATTACTTGTGAGAGCTTGATTTTATGTATGTCAGTATTTGATATCTTTAGTTTTTATAGTCATGATAATGCTTAGTTTTTTTTTTATTATAGAGAGATTAAATCATGATTGTTGTATATATTTTTTTTGTTTTATATCTATATATGTGAATGAATTTTGAGTGTCTTTATTTTACAATATTTGATGATATTAGTGGCTCTGTATGTGAAACGTGAAGAAAAAAAAAGTAAATAAGATTCATTCTAAATAGAACTTGGGTAATAATTTATCTATTAGACCTCGACACGAGATGACCCGCGTCGATATAATAGACTACATCGAGTTGGGTTGTGAAAGAACTTATTGGTATCAGAGCAATGAATTTGGAGGACTTAATTTCTAAACAGAGTCATAGGATTAATTAGTAGATAAGTGTGAGAGTATTGGGTAATATATGATTAATTTTCTTCTCTACCTTTTCTTTTATATATGTTATATTAAGTTATTGCATGTGCATGTTAGGTGTAATTATTGAGTAATTATGGATCCCCAAGATTAAGATGTGATGGACGGACAAAGTTCCAGTCAGGTTGGGGTTGTACAGAGTACAGTGAGAGCTCTTCTATCAGATTTTATGACTCAATTTATCAGTTTGGTGGCTCAATTGATGGGTGCTACTCAAAGGAGAATTGCTATATATTTTTGATAGAACTCAGAGATAACTTAAGACACTCACTTGTTCCATTCAAGATCAAAGATTTCTCTGAATTAGTGGAGTGGGCAAGATTGATAAAAAATGATCTAATGTCTACTCAGCAACATATGGATGTGAGCCGGAAAAGATTTAGGCCCTGTTTGGAGCAGCTATAGCTTCTCAGCTTTTCAGCTGTAGTTGCGCTGCCCCAGGAAGCTATTGCAGGGAAGCTGACTGCCTGTTTGTTACAGCTGTGTGAAAATAGCTGTGGGGCAGCTGTTTCTGGAAAATTGACTATTATGCCCATGTTCAATAAATTTGTTTGTAACAGAACTGTGAAACACACTTATTTAATAATTCAGAAGTAGAAATTAAATTACATTGTTTTGAAAAAAAATCATTTAGTCATGTTATTGATTCGAGAAATAAATTATAGGTAATGATCCAAGGGTATCTAATAACATTCATAAAGCAATTTATTCATGCATACATACCACTCAATTCCTATGTACTTAAATTTCTGATACTTAAACCTCATTTTTTACATGGGTGCCCTCTTATCTATGCGTGAAAAATAATTAAATATTATTGTATTTTTGAAGTGATATCAAATGCATATAAATCATCAAATTATTATGCTGTGTGTGTTCTAAATATAAAATTTCTATGAAATAAATTATAAGAAAGAAGAAAAAGATCACCAATTTCTATGAGTGATTCTGCTTGCATACAACGTATTACATTAATAAGGAAATAAACAGAAATTGGAGAAGATGACTAGTAACATAAATATGATGCATCTCAAATTCATTTGCCAATTTGATTATTAGTGAGTGCTTACCGCTAAGCTGACCTCTACCTCTGAGAAGTGCTGCTCGTGAGAAAACCCTAAAAAAAATAGGGTTCATATCGGCTCAAAGAGAAGGAAGAGGTGCTCGTGAGAAGAGGAGGAAGCAGGTGAATAGGACGAGAAGCATCAGAGAGAAGCAGCAATCTGTCGAAGACGAGGACGAGAGGGGATCTTTGATCGCTGGATTTCGACTTTTCATGAGCGAGCGAGAAATGTTCGGGGTTGGGTATTAGGATAAAATGCCGAGTGAAGAAGCCAAGTCGTGGGGTAATGTTCGTGTTCCACGTTCGATCAATTTCGCGTCCCACCGCAGCTCAATCCTCGCCCCAAACGCAAAAAAAATCACAGCGTGGTTCCGCGCCGCATGTAAAACTCCGCGCCAAAACGCAGCCTTAGAGAGGAGGCTTTTAAAAGTAGTGGTAGTGGGAAGTAGAGTCGATTTGGATCGTATGACTCTGGGATAGTTTCTATAGCTTTTGGGAGCAAGCATTCTCTCTCTCAGTGAGTAGTGCTCTAGTTTGTACTTCATGTGGAAAAAGACATCACGATCAATATTATTTATTTTATGAGCAGTGTTTTAAGTGTGGTTAGCCAGGCCATAAGATAACACGGTGTCCTCAAAAAGCATCTGAGCGCAGAGCTGATACTCGAGTAAACCAGAGGGTTGATAGATAACAGAAGGCGATCCCATCAAGAACTTTTAGTGAAGGATCAT
>NW_018164714.1:429277-430051 GCF_001263595.1 Phalaenopsis equestris | reverse complement strand
TTTGATGAATGAGTTGACTTTGCAGCGGAAGAGCACAAAATTGATAAGTGAAAGGATTGGAGTTTAGAACGTCAACACGATTATTATAGTGAGTACTTGCAAAGGCATTCAAATTTTGAGGTAGCCTATTATGATGCTCAGGCCCGACACTACAAAGGAGAGTCTGATGTTACGTTTCCTGAATGCCCCCAATATACTCAATATCAACCCAATCCACCTACTGATTAAGGAGATGAAGATATAGCTTGGGATTTTGATATAGAATGAAATTGATGTCTTATGTTTGTATTTTTACTTTATGTAATTTTTTTGTAAGAGAAATGGATGTTTATGTATTTGGACTTTCATTTTGTGTACTTGGATAATTTTAATTTTTATAAAGTTAGTGTGGTAGTTAAATGTGCATGTGTAGTTTAATAGTAATAAGTAGAATTATGGATTGTAATGTGATTTTTATTCTGCATTTTAATTTTAATTGTTAGTATTGTGATTGTGTTAGGAAATGTTGTGCTTGATTTAGTTTTATACTTATTTCAAAATTTCATTACCCAGAAATTCCTCTAATGATTTATATGTGTAGAAAGCTCCTAATATTACAGACCAGGTGAAGTAAAAATTTGAGAAGGCCTGCAGAAATTTCAGAATGATGAAAATGCCTACAATATTGAGGTATGATTTATATTTATAGTTTTTTTTTTCTTTCCACCTGTATTATTCCATATTTAAAAATGTCAGTTTGGGGGGGGGAAGAAAAGATTAACTATTAGATGTCCT
>NW_018164714.1:427947-428594 GCF_001263595.1 Phalaenopsis equestris | reverse complement strand
AAATAAATAGAAAACTAGAACTCTTAAAACTTGATGACTAGATAATCTGATGGCTACAGAGTTAATTCAATTACTTGAATTTTTTTTGAAAATCTCACTATGATATTTATCTAAATCAAACTTATAGTATTTCTGAATTAAAATATTACTGCAGTAGATCATAACTTTTATATAGTACTAAAATTACTTGAGGACAAGTAATAGTTAAGTTAGGGGGATTTTGACCAAAGTAAAATATGTTGAGATTTTTGTAACTTTTTTATTGATATTGCACTTTAAAGAAAGGTATTTTTGATGTTTTGTTGCAAGAATGATGAATTAAGGTCAAAGGAGCAAAAAGATGCAAAAAGGAGTGAAATTGGAGCAAAAAGGACCAAAATGTGGAGAATTGCGCTAGGGCACCGACGGTGCCATCAAGGCCTTTGATAGCATCATTGAGGCTGCCGACAGCGAGCTTTTCCTGAGGCTACAGGACAAATTTTCCAGAAAGGCGGCCGACGGTGTGCTCGAGGCCGCTGACGGTGAGCTCAACGGTTATGCCTACTCAAGCTTTGGATAAGGCCAAAATTTGAAGGGATGCTTAGGCAACTCTTGGGAAAGCTCATCCATAACTTTAAAAGAATATTTTGGCCGAAAATTAGAGAGGT
>NW_018164714.1:412967-427395 GCF_001263595.1 Phalaenopsis equestris | reverse complement strand
AGATTTTAGCCCTCAGGTGAGGGGAACGTGGGAACTCCGAAGTGAGAGTCGGTATCCTCCCAGCTTAGCCGCAGAATCAGTAACCAAGCACAGGATTAGTCAATGTTCTTTATGTCTGGACCAAAGGGTAAAGAATATGTATGCTCCTATTTGGCACAATATTAATTGAACTTATTCATTTTATTCATTCATTATAATTTATTGGCAAGGAGAAGGATGCTTTCTTATATATCGAATATCACAATTAAATGTTATTTTCTGTAATTAGTTATTATCCAAATTATCTACTTACTTCAATTGCCTATTAATGACAGATAAGCAACTTGAACGTCATTGTAGTTAAAGTATTACTTTTTATTAAATCTTAGTCCGTAGTATTCTATTTCTCCCTGTGGGATCGATATCTAAGACTCCTTTAGAGCCCTATATTACTTGAGCGATACATATACTTGCGTTGACAAATTTGACTTTAACATTATTGAATATTATATCTATACATCTTTATTAAATCAAACATATATATAAAGTCGCAGTCAAGTTTTTGGCATCGTTGCTAAAATTTAAAACTTCTAGTAGCGTCATCAAATTCTTGTAATTGTTGATTTACAAAAAAGGTCGGTCAGGGAGGTCTTTGGCCTGTTGTGAGGGAGGCGACAATTGGCAGGGAAGTTGTCAGTGGGGTGCTAGAAGGACAGCAATTTTGCTGCGATTTGTAGGACAACGGTCTGGATGAGTAGCAGGGACTGCGATAACCTACAAGGACAACTGACGGTGGTTTGGAAGAACAGCAGGGGCTGTAGCCTACTGGAAAGTGGGTCGGATGGGCAGTTGGGGCTGCGACAACCTGCAGGGAGGCTGCAGAAATGAACTATCGTTGATCTGGGATGGCAGCAGAGCAAGTTGGGCGGCTGTTTGGATTGCAAGGAGGTGGCCGAAGGTGCTGGAGGGTGGTTGGAACAGTTGTGGACTGCGGAATAAGGAGTAGTAACAAGAACATTGCAGATAAACAACACCTCAGACTGGGTTACAACAGGTGCACCTTCCTTGTCGTCAGATACAACCCTTAGGAGAGAAAATAATAGATAAAACTAAAATTAGATTTCAAAGTCAATACCCTACCTTAGACACAAAAACTCTTATTTATAAAAGACTTTACTCAATTTTAGGAAATATTAAAATAAGAAAGAAATAATATTATATTTCAGAATTTAGGTAAGACTATTAAAATAGGGATTAAAATAAAATCAAATTTCAGATTTTAAAATTAAAAGGAGAATAAAATCAGGTTTTATATTTTAGGAAAAGACTTTTTAAAATAAGAACAGGAAATAAAATCAAATCTCATATTTTAGAAAATGATTTAAATTTAGAAAGTGCTTAGGAAGAAAAGTTGAGAGGGAGAAAAATGAAATGTGAGAAAAGGAAAGGAGAACAAAAAGGAAAGAGAGAAAAAAGGAGGAAAACCACAGTGTCAACTAGTTGTCCTTCAGTGTTTGCAGAACAGTGCGAAGATGATCTGTGTGATGAATCTCATCAATGGAATAAGATTAGAATTTCGTTGATGAAGACCACTACAAATCTATCTAGAAATGGTTTAAAGATTTTGTTCATCAAGTCCATAAAGACTGCAAATGTATTAGACAACCCCAAAGGCATTACCAAAAACTCATAAGGCATGTATCTGGTGTTGAAAGCTGTCTTTGAAAGCTATCTTTGCTATATTGTTTTCCTTAATTCTCAATTACTGATAACTTGAGCTCAGTTCAATTTTGAAAAACATCGAAGACCCTTCTAACTGATCAAAAAAATCATCATCCTTGACAGAGAATACTTATTCTTCATTGTGAGCTTGTTTAGTTCTTGATAATCAATGCATAGCACCCCGCCTCTTGAATTCACATGCAGGTGAAATTTTCTCTCGTGCCCTTCTCCTCTCCATCTCCTCCCTCGCCAATCTCAAGCCCACTATGATGATAACCCGTAAACCCCTTCTTTCATTCACATGGAGGAAGAAGAGCGGCTTTCCCTCTTCCCAATCTAAAAATCCAACCTTTCTAATGGCTCCAGTCAAATCGCGCTCCTAGCCACGAGAATGCTCCTTCCCGCCTGCCCCTTCTCCGTTGTTAGCTTCTTTCTCACTTGTATTCGTTGCCTATTGACTCAATCGAATTTAGCTGAAGACACAAAATCTTTCCCGCACTAGCCACCTCCGGTAATTGGGAAGACCCTTGCCTTTTGTCGATATTCTCCTCGTCCCTCGTACATATCAAGGTATCCAGAGTCCTTATAGAGCTCGAGAAAGACCTGCACTTGGCTTTCAGATTCTTCATTTGTGCTTCAAAGTGACCGGGATTCTTCCACTCTACTGATTCTTTTTGCATCACTGCATATTTTTCAGGGGAAGAATGTGCTCTGAAGCTCAGCAGGTTCTTCAACACTCAGTCAGTTCGACTGGGATGTTACCAGAATCTGTGAGTTTAGTTGAGGTACTTCAGGTGACGGGAAGGAAGTTTGGCAATCCTAGATGCGCTTATAATCTCGGGCTATTTGATATACTTTTTGGCGTGTTAACTAATATGTGGCTTTTGGAGGAGGAGGTCCTACGAGTGCTTTTATAGGAGTGCTTTTATAGGATGTGGAACATCCGAGTTTTTCCCAAGTTGAGATCTCGCAACAATTTGCTAGAGAGGCTTATGAAAGTGAGCAAGGGGGAATTGTCAAAGAAGTTTTTTTATGATTTGTTCTATGCTAATTTCATTGCTAGCGTATTTACTTATAATATTATGATTGATTTCTTGTGCAAGGAAGGAGATATGTGCGGTGCTAAACAACTGCTGTTTAAGATGAAAGAGAAGGGTTGCTTTACTGATGTGGTGACTTTTAATTCATTGATTGATGGGTATGGAAAATGCGGGGAACTTGAAGAGACTGCATCACTCCTTGTATATATGAAGGTTAATGATTATTGTCTTGACTTGATCACTTACAATTCAATCATTAATTGTTTTTGTAAGTTTGGGAGGCTACATGGTGCTTTTGCATACCTCAATGAGATGAAGAGGAATGAGTTGAAGCCCACTGTGGTTACTTACAGTACTTTCATTTATACTTTCTGTAAGGAACAAATGATGCAGGAGGCAACCAAACTTTTTGTGGACATGAAGGTGAGAGGACTTAAACCAAATGAGTTTACATATACATGCCTTATTGATGGGAATTGTAAAGTCGGAAACCTTCAGGAAGCACTGATTTTACTAGATGAAATGTTGCAAGATGGCGTAAAGTTAAATGTTGTTACTTACACCGTTTTAGTGGACGGGCTATGTAAAGATGGGAACCTCAAGGAGGCTGAAGAAGTTATCCAGACATTGGTGAAGTCTGGAGTGTCTGTGAACCAATTACCACACGCAGCTTTTATCCATGCTCATTTCATGAATAAGAACATGCAGAGAGCAGTGAATCTGATGATTGAAATGAGAGAAAAAGGCCACAAACCTGATATTTCAGCATATGGCACTGCTATCTGGGGCCTCTGCAATGAAGAAAATTTCAGCGATGTCGAGGCCCTTCTCAATGAAATGGATAACTTTGGATTGAAACCCAATTATGTGATATATACTACTCTTATGGATGCAAATTTTAAGGTAGGAAATACCTCAGAGGCTCTTAGTTTTCTTCACAAGATGCAAGAGTTGGGCATCACCCCGACTAATGTCACATATGGTGCCTTAGTAGATGGGTTATGCAAGCAAGAGTTAATTCATGAAGCTTTCTATCATTTTAACAAAATGAGAGACATGGGTTTGCAGCCTAATGTATTAACTTACACATCTCTCATTGATGGATTTTGTAAAAGTGAATGCTCAGAAGAAGCAACTAAGCTCTTTCAAGAAATTGTTCTGAATGGAATGACTCCAGATAAAGTTGCTTACATGGTTCTGATGCCTGGTTATTTGAAGAGAGGAAACCTACATGAAGCTTTCATTTTGAGAGACAAAATATTAGCAATGGGTAATGAGCTTGATTTGCATGCCTACACTTATTTGATATGGGGATCATGTATTCACCAAAAAATATATAAGACACAAACCAAATAGCTAAACAACTTATCTGGGTCGAGCAGAATGGTCATTTATCCAGAAACAACTGCAAATCAGCTGTTTTTCAAATGCACAAACCAAACAGTCAGCCAACTTAGATCAGCAGCTTATCAGGATAAGTTGTTTATAAGGATAAGCTGGATAAACTGCAACTGCCACAAACAGACCCTTAAACTCCCATTCTTTTTTTAACAAAAAACACTAGAGCTCTCCAAAGGGAAGTGCTTGGCCTAATGAATTCCTTCTCCAATAAGCCTTGCAGCTCCTTAAATGTCATTCTATAAGGTGCTTTTGCTAGTGCTTCTACACCTGATATTATATCAATAGAAAACTCTATCTCTCATCTTGATGACAAACCTAACTTTGAACGTAGTAAGTGGTAACATTATCAAATTTTCCTTGAAGCTTCTATCGCTAATGGTCAGATTCACTCAACTTCTATCAATCATCATGCGAGACCCATTAGGTAGAAAAACTAATAAAGCATCGAGCATTTTAAATGCTTCCAGCCCGTTAGAGTTCACAAACTTTCAGACATAAATGAATGTGATGCCCCAGATCAAATAATATTTGAACCAATTTATTTTGGATAGATATATAACCTACAATAAGGAGAAATAATAAAGTCTTTCAATATAAATAAATATTTGATAGTTCTTCTGAGATAAAGAAAAACGTGTAATGACGTTAGGTGAATCCTTTGCTTCCTACTGAGGCAGTGCATAAATTGTTGGTCGCACATCCTGGTGGGTTTGACCTGGAGCTGGTCCTAATGACTAGGCTGACCTTTGTTTGCCGAAAGTTCTCCGAGTAGGGGGAGCACTAAGTCAACAACTTGTGATCTCTAGCCTAAGATAGGGCATGACCTCGCCATGTGTCCAGGCTGGTGGTACCAAAAACAGGTGTTGGTACCTAACAAGCATATGTGTTGCCCTACTTTGGAGAAGGAGAACCCCCACGACGTTGTCATCCTCTCCAACAAGGAAGTGGCTTCATCATCGTTACCTCGAAGGAGCCTAGACAAGCATAGAGACCGCATCGTCAACCTTCTTAATGTCATTCTATAAGGTGCTTTTGCTAGTGCTTCTACACCTGATATTATATCAATAGAAAACTCTATCTCTCATCTTGATGACAAACCTAACTTTGAACGTAGTAAGTGGTAACATTATCAAATTTTCCTTGAAGCTTCTATCGCTAATGGTCAGATTCACTCAACTTCTATCAATCATCATGCGAGACCCATTAGGTAGAAAAACTAATAAAGCATCGAGCATTTTAAATGCTTCCAGCCCGTTAGAGTTCACAAACTTTCAGACATAAATGAATGTGATGCCCCAGATCAAATAATATTTGAACCAATTTATTTTGGATAGATATATAACCTACAATAAGGAGAAATAATAAAGTCTTTCAATATAAATAAATATTTGATAGTTCTTCTGAGATAAAGAAAAACGTGTAATGACGTTAGGTGAATCCTTTGCTTCCTACTGAGGCAGTGCATAAATTGTTGGTCGCACATCCTGGTGGGTTTGACCTGGAGCTGGTCCTAATGACTAGGCTGACCTTTGTTTGCCGAAAGTTCTCCGAGTAGGGGGAGCACTAAGTCAACAACTTGTGATCTCTAGCCTAAGATAGGGCATGACCTCGCCATGTGTCCAGGCTGGTGGTACCAAAAACAGGTGTTGGTACCTAACAAGCATATGTGTTGCCCTACTTTGGAGAAGGAGAACCCCCACGACGTTGTCATCCTCTCCGAAAAGGAAGTGGCTTCATCATCATTACCTCAAAGGAGCTTAGACAAGCATAGAGAACGCATCATCAACCTTCTTGCAACCTTCTTGCGGTGAGAATCTCTAAAATCTCTAGTTTTTCATTCCTAGAGCCATCTCTGGGTCTAAATGTTAGAGGAAATAGTTTAAGATTTTTCTGATAGAGAAATGTACCCTTAGGTTATGAGCTTTTTTGTGATTTCCCTACTCCCTACAAATCCGTGAGCAAAACCTCGCCCTTTAGAACCTTAATCTAATCGTCTGGGAAACTAGCAACCTTGTGGCCATTCAATGGCTTCATCACTTGACGAATGTGATGAAGCCAACCCAAGTTAGAGGATGAGGAATTTCATTGATCCGTGTTTCTTGGACGATGAAGGCTATGCCTGTACAAGAAATCCTTTATTTTTGCAAAGATTTTCTCCTATGGAAAAATTTCTTCACTTTGTCGAACAGTTAGATGTAGGCCCTCCGTTACGACGAGTAATGGACGGTATCTACGACTTCGTCACTTCGCCTTAGGTTCTTTAGGATGAGCCCAATTTTTTCGTCAAATTCAATTGGGCATCATTTCATGCACATATTCACATTCATATGGTGCTTGACATGATTTGAAAATTGTATCAAAATATACTTTTTCCATTCGTCCTCAATCAGTTGCACCCCTCACCTAGCTCGATCGACCGTTTTTTGTCGGTTCGACCGATCGGCCGCCACCGGCCCAATTGGCTCAATCAACCATTCTTTGTTGATTGACTGTCACTAGTCCGATCGACTGTCCTTGTTGATCGACAACCTACATTTGTTTGATCGATAATTTTCCGCCGCGTTAATCGATTGGCTCAATAAACCTCCTCCGTCAGTTCGATCAATTGGTTGTCGCCAACCTGATCAGCTTGATCAACGCTTCCTCATCAAGCAACTGCCCACGATGGCTCAATCGACCGTCCCCGGTCTACTTGATTGATCAGCCACCACTAGCCCAATCATGTCAATGGACCATTCTTCTTCAGTCAACCGCCCCGTCCTGATCGACTATCCTTACACTATTCTGATCGACCATCTCTCTAGCTTGAACTGATCGGCCGCCATCGGCCCTATTAGCTTGATCAACCCTTCTCAGTCAACCGCCCCGTCCTGATCGACTATCCTTACGCTATTCTGATCGACAATCTCTCTAGCTTGAACTGATCGGCCGCCATCAGCCCTATTAGCTTGATCAACCCTTGTTTACAGATCGATCGCCCATGCCAGCTTGATCGACCTTCCCCGGTCCACTTGTTTGATCGGTTGCCACCGACTCGATCGACTCACCACCGATCTGATCGCGCCGATCGACTCCACTTAAATGCTGCATTACTGTAATCTTTATTCATATTGCTTGCAAAAATGCATTCACACCCCGCACACTGTCGTGCACATGTGAGCATGTCTTCATATGCTCATAATGGGCATCTATGCCCCACTTTGGCATGGTACTTTGTGCCTAACTTGTGACATCCTTATTTCACCGTGCACTACATCCCTTTGCATTTTTGTTTGCATAGCATCTTGTATGTTCATGACTTGCATGTTTGAGGTCTTCCTGAGTCACTGTTCTTACACACTCACGTGTCTTCTATGGGGATGGCTTGCACTTTAAGCTTACCCAGTGCGTAATTCTCTCTGACGAGAAGAATTGCATTACCTCACCTTTTATGGCACCACTCTGGACTGTTGTAGGTGTTTTCTCGAGTCACTCATCTTTGACACTCAAGTGTCTTATTTTGGGATGACTTGCACATCAAGCCTACCCGGTGCTTAATTCTTCTTAATGAGAATCACACCATCATGTTTTAATGGCATTACCCATGTATACCTTGATATGTCACGCCACGTTACTTTGCATGGATCATGCCCCAAAGACCTTTAAATCCTCAAAAGTACACGGTGTGTGTTTACTTGGGTACATGGCTAACATCTAATATGGATCACGGCCAAAAGGCCTCTGAATCCATTCGTGTGCAAGTCATGTCTCCCATGGCATCACCTTAGTATGCCACGTGTGTATCATTTGACTTGAATGTTTTTTGCATTCACATTTCCATACTATCAGCGCATTCGTCATAGGTATATGCCACTATATGGTTATGACAAATTTTTGTTATCCAGTAATCACTCCTACCTTGCTAGAGCGATCACAACACACTAGATCATTTTGCATTTTCATATGCATCCCCAATCGCCTCGACAACAGATCAAACTCGTTAGCTGAGTGGCTCCCTGTTAGTCACAATGTGCTAGTGATTATTGACCGCGAGTATATCTCGGTGGGCAATACTAGCTATCACACTGTGAATAGCACGTGTATTTTTGCTAAGGTTCTAAGTGGTTTAATAGGTGTTACTTATGTTTTTCCTTTCTTAGGACCTATGTTAAAGATATTAAAAAAAATTATATATTTGTTACTTGTATGCATCATATTTTGAAAACCTATTTTGAAATTGTTACATCTTTGACTTAGACCATACATGAGATCAAAGATTTTAAAAGCTTTCCTTCATACAAAACTTGCATTTAGTGGAACCCCTTAAAATCTTTGTATCCTTAGTATGGGGTTGGGGATGGTGACCCTATCAAAACATATGCCCCCCTTTTCTTCCACATCTGCACATACTTAAATGTTGTGACTAGGACACTATACGTTAGAAGGTGTGTTAGGCTAGGACTAGGGTGCTAGTTAATTTTTTCGATATTTGGGCTATAGTTCTTTGTTGGTTTGGTTGTCCTAACCAGACATCAATTTGTGTGTTGCTTTTGTGTGCTTACTGGGGTGTGAGACCTGCGCGTTAGTATTTTATGAGTGGTTTTCTTGCAGAGAGACATGCTCAACAGGGAGAAGCTGTAATGATTTATACTAACGCATTTCTGGGTGCTGCTTAGCTCTCCTCCCACCAAGCATGGTTCATTATGTTGCATGTCTATAACCTGTGCTAACCCTGCTATTTGCAGGTCGAGTTTTTGTTTTGACTTTTTCTATGTACTTTATAGAGTCCTCAAGAGAGTCTCTATCAGAAATAAGATACGAGCATGAGTTATAAGATGTCAGACGGACGGAACTACTTGACGAGGACCAGGAGCCACAAGCTCATTATAGAGTCCTCAAGAGAGTCTCTATCAGAAATAAAATACGAGCATGAGTTATAAGATGTCAGACGGACAGAACTACGTGACGAGGACCAGGAGCCACAAGCTCGTGTCTTGTACCTTAATTTTAAATCTCTTTGATGTATAGAATTCAGATCAGATATTTATATGCGGGGTTTGGCCATCATTTTTATTTTCTGGGATATGTTGCCGACCCAGCGGTACCCGACCTCTCTACTCTTTTATGAGTAACACCAATTTGGGATATGATGATTCACTATCTATCTTCTTGGCCCTATTAGGTTTTGTAACCATATTGTGGACCCTACGAATTGACCTGGTTGTTTCACGGGCCCCATATACGAATGAGCCGCTATCCATTTGAGATGTGAGATTCACTCTCTGCTTTGTGGCTTGGCGAGAGCTCTGAAAGCATTGAGATGTTCCTATGAGGTAACCTTCCTATTTGACACCCTCTCACTATGCATCAATTGAATGTAAGTAGAACTTCTCTAATCGAGAGTATTCTCGGGCATACTCCCAGATATAATTAACCAAACATGATACGTCCCATTGGGAGTTGCTCTTGACCCCAGAACAAAAATGTTATTTTTGGTTCTCTAGTTACTTGGGTTAGCTTATGTAGCCATTCTTTTGTGAATATTTGGTTCAAGCAGTTGATCCAATCCTATTTGGACGCACACCCTTCACCTATCACACGAGGTTCACCTCACATAAGCTCTCAAAGTTCTTTTTTTCAATATATCTATCTGGTCTCTGTCTTAATTCCTTCTTTCCTGATCCCTCTGCTCCGAATTGCTCATATGATTCAAGTAAAAGGGCCAGTTGGAAAAAAGAATATTAAGACAATGATTAGACAGATTGTAGTAGAATGGGGTTGTGCTAAAGTTAATGAATGTGCATAAACATAGAATAAAACGTGAGTTGGTTACAAGTGCAAGAAGACTCACTATTTATTGGCGATCATGTTGATAGGGTGAAGGTACAATAATACGTATTAATAGATATTGTTGCATTATCTTGCTAGAAGTAATAGCATTTTCTTGGAAAGGGTGATGCATTTCAAGAAAGCCAAGCACCGTTATAGTTTATTGGTATGACTCACTTGGCCAATGGCTTAATGGATGGTGAGTTTATGGGATATTAATTTTTCTTTAGAGAAATTTTCTTAATAACCATGGTGAGCATAGGACCAAACACCATGGGTTAGATTTTTCCTTTTATGGAAAGTCTAATAACAAAGTATGGAGATATCAACACTTATTTATCTTATGTTGGATACAAAATTGAAAGCAAGGAAACCAAATTTAATAACAAAGTATGAAGCTCTTAAACTACACTTTATTTAACAAAACCTATTCATGTTCTAACATTCATTTGACCTACTTAAAACCTTTGAAAAAAATTAAACCTAAATAAATGCTCTGAAGTTTGGGTTTTTCCTCCATCCTGAACCAACCTCTTGTGTGTTAACACTAAACATCACTTATAAACCCTTCTCATGTACTATCTCTAACATCATTTAGAAGCATAATAAGCTTAATTAATCCATCAATTAAATGTCTAACTTTAGACTACATCAGATTAAATTAAGTTTAAGTTCGAAGGGAGATTAATTATAAATAATAATCACTAATGTGGTAAAATTTCATAAATAAGAGCCAAATTGCTCGATATCTTTTGTGCACTGAGAACCTATGAGTTATAAAAATAAGCACTTAAATTGGTTTAATTTATAAAGCATAAAATGAAAAGGAAATATTTTATTATTTTTTGGAAAACTTGTGCAAATGGCATTTTAATATTGAGATCATAAAAGAATTAAATAAAAATTAACATTTTACCTATTTAATTTCTTGAAACTATATCTTGAAATAATTTGTTATACATTTCTATAATTTGATAGAGTGAATTATAGGATAAATATGTAGCCTTTTGGGGTGAGGGTCAACATTTATGGACCCATTTTTCTTGAAATTTACTGCATAGGACATGCTATAAATCACTCCCTTCTCTCATACACACCTAACACTAACCATTCACTTATAATCTCTGATTATTTACAGGGTATTTGGCTGTCCATTCTTTTACACACCTAACACTAACCATTCACTTATAATCTCTAATTATTTACAGGGTATTTGGCTGTCCATTCTTTCAGCAATATACAAGCAATCAAGAGGAAAAACTTTTACTTATGTATTTTTAATTATAGTAGTATTATTTTTCTAAAATAATTTAAGTTTTAATATGTACTATAAGTTGCTAATCTTAATATTAGATTATACACATTGAAATTAAAATCATTCTCAATAATGATTAGCACTGTACTAGTATGTTTTTATTCTAATGTTGGTTAATCAACTACTTATTTAACAATTTCATTTACTCGCATTTTGAATATAGTTTTATTATTCATTGTAAAATTTTAGTTACTCAAAATTATAAATTTAGGTTAACTTCAATATATATATATGCATATTTTGCACAAAAAACCTTGTCAATGAACTAGAGAGATTATTACTCTATGTGGTTAAGATTATAGTTATAATTTTGATGAATATAAATACTTTGGTCTATGCTATGAAGTATCTGTAAGTTTAGTAAAATAGTGAGCTAAGTCACTTGAGAAGAAATTAAATTTAAAGTTAAGTATCAAGTACAATGAAGTAATTTTACGACTTGAGTGAAGTTGTTAAGCCTAAAAGATCAAGTGCAACAAAAATTCCATAACAAGGTTAAGGTCTAAGAAAATTTATTTTATGATTGAGTACTAAAGTTATTGTATAAAGTGTTAAGAATGTTTGGATGAATAGCACATAGTCACTTATCAAATTAAACTTTTATTAACTAAGGAAAAATTAGTATGTAAAATTCTATAATTAATTAGAACATTTGATTTTGAATCATATAGCACAATATATTTCAATCTGTAACTAATGAAAAATTAGTATGTAAAATTCTATAATTAATTAGAACATTTGATTTTGAATCATATAGCACAATATATTTCAATCTGTATTTTAATTACCCATGTTAGCAAAGTAATCCTAGTTTAATGAAAAATTCTATAAATTATATTATACAAAATGAATTGAATAAACTAATATGTTAAATTCTACAACTAAAGCAAATTATTTAACTAAGCATTACTTTAATTTTTGTGTGTGTGTGTGATAAGCCATATTCAACATAATCAAATTTATTGGTGAATTATATCATATATAGTTCAATTGTTAATCAATCTACATTACAAGTATTCAGTGACTTTATTTCCTATTAAATAGAGAGATTTTATTTAAGTTAAAAGGACTGACCATTACAACCACCTAAATTGATTCTTCTATAATATGAGCAACTTTATTTTTACAAATACATCTAAAATATGATGGAGTTTCTGAGTTTATTCATAAATTACAATTGATCAAAACATTTTTTCTTTGATTTTTTATCAACTTAGACTTTTGACATTTAAAGAGCTAGTCCCTACATTTAAATACTCAATAAATGGGTGTACCCAGCTTGGCTCTACTGGAAGGGACATCTAAATGATTTCTACTTCATCAATAGTGGGATAAGCATGCTCTAATGTTGGTCGTCTCTTTGAATTTCTAGCTTTAAAGAGCAGGCAAGCCACTTAGTTTTTCTTGCAATTTCATTTTTTACTCTGTACACATGCAAATTGATAATTAATTAAGCGTTTAATTATGCTTGTAAATGTTTGGCATTTTACCCAATATTAAATCTTAAGTTGATAATTAATGCTTCATACTAAACTTGATTTTTAGTAATTGAAAATTAATTTTGATCAAAGTAGCGTTGATTGGGATTTTGAGAACTATGCAAACTCCTAGTCATTTGCTTGAAGATCCTTTAACATATAATGTCCATAATAATTTATCCTTGGTGGTGACTTTTTCTGTACTCCCAAATATGAATTTGGTAATAAAGTTTTCCAGTGATTGGGCTTTGATTATAATTTGGGCTTGTAAAAGACTTGAAATTCATTGAGCTCCACTGACTATTTAGGCAGTCAACTTGAATGATCTAGCTTGGCCAGGACTAACTTTAGAGAGTGGTTAACAATAAATTGTATAAAAATTGGCTTATAAATATGTTTATAACTACCAAGCTATGACTATGAAGGGGAATATAAGTTTCTCTATGATTACATAACAAAGTTTAGCTCAATGAAGTATCTTACTTACATAATAGAAATGTCATTGCTTGTTTCCATTATGCCAACTAAGAATATAGCTAACAACTTCTTCTCTAATGTCTAAATATAATAATATTTTTTTTCTTATAATTGGTGACTCGGTAATAAAGGAGGCAAGGTTAAGCAAATTTAGGCTTCGAAAGATATTTTTTCATATTCTTTACTCCACTTGAAATTTTTTCATTCTTAAAATCTTGATGAAATGCAAACATTTCTTTCGAAGTGTGGAGATAAACTAGCTTAGTCTGATTATTTGCCTAGTGTGTTTTTCTAATTATTTTACATTTTTAGGTAACATGATCTTCTGAATAGCTCTGATGATGTCTAGTCATTTTCACATCTTATAGTGTTAGCAAGAAACCCAAAAAAATGTACTTTACCTAGCTCCAATTATTCACTTTATTGGGTTTGACCTCATGTTGTATTTCACTATGTTGGACAATATCTTCTTGAGGTCAAGTTTGTGTTGCCTTGAGACTTTGCTTTTCACATGCAAATTGACTGCATTGATTTCTATATTCCTTCTTTTCTATTCTTTGAAGATTAGGTCCATGATTTAGTAATGAATCACCAATTATTATTTTTTTTTTTGTAAATGACATCTCATTATAATAATACAAGTCATTTAGCATAGAAAAATTTTTCTTCTTAGGGTCAGTTTGGGGCAAGTGCTACTTGAAGAAGTAGATGTGAAGCTACTACAGAAGAAGTTGCTATTCAAAAAGTTGCAGTGACTATTATTAAAAAAACATAAAGACAGATCTCAGCTTTCTAGCAGCCACCACACTTATGGTCCGTTTGGGACCGCGGAATGAGAGCTTCGTTGCATGACACCGTGAATTTGTGTTATTTGGTGGAGCGTCCCGCTCGCGGCAGAACGCGGGTCGTGGATGGCACCTCACGTCCCGCGTTCATGGGGGAGCTTTTGTCGATAATACCCTTGGGTATCGCAAAGCTGAAGGAGTCTCCTCTTCTGCCTAGCATCTGGTCTCGCGAAGTTCGCTTGCTACTCCCAATCTGCCTGTCTTCTTCCTGCGGTCAGTAAGCCCATCGTTTCCTTCTTCTTGATGCTTCCGCCATTTTCTTCATGCACACGATCTTCTCACGAAGTCCGTCCATTTCCTTCGCCTGATCTTTTGTTGGGTGTTCAGTTCTTTCTCTTTTTAGCTTAATTCATGAACATACAA
>NW_018164714.1:409692-412867 GCF_001263595.1 Phalaenopsis equestris | reverse complement strand
TTTAGGTTAACTTCAATATATATATATATATATATGCATATTTTGCACAAAAAGCCTTATCAATGAACTAGAGAGATTATTACTCTATGTGGTTAAGATTATTGCTATAATTTTGATGAATATAAATACTTTGGTCTTTGCTATGAAGTATCCGTAAGTTTAGTAAAATAGTGAGCTAAGTCACTTGAGAAGAAATTAAATTTAAAGTTAAGTATCAAGTACAATGAAGTAATTTTACGACTTGAGTGAAGTTGTTAAGCCTAAAAGATCAAGTGCAACAAAAATTCCATAACAAGGTTAAGGTCTAAGAAAATTTATTTTATGATTGAGTACTAAAGTTATTGTATAAAGTGTTAAGAATGTTTGGATGAATAGCACATAGTCACTTATCAAATTAAACTTTTATTAACTAAGGAAAAATTAGTATGTAAAATTCTATAATTAATTAGAACATTTGATTTTGAATCATATAGCACAACATATTTCAATCTGTATTTTAATTACCCATGTTAGCAAAGTAATCCTAGTTTAATGAAAAATTCTATAAATTATATTATACAAAATGAATTGAATAAACTAATATGTTAAATTCTACAACTAAAGCAAATTATTTAACTAAGCATTACTTTAATTTTTGTGTGTGTGTGTGATAAGCCATATTCAACATAATCAAATTTATTGGTGAATTATATCATATATAGTTCAATTGTTAATCAATCTACATTACAAGTATTCAGTGACTTTATTTCCTATTAAATAGAGAGATTTTATTTAAGTTAAAAGGACTGACCATTACAACCACCTAAATTGATTCTTCTATAATATGAGCAACTTTATTTTTACAAATACATCTAAAATATGATGGAGTTTCTGAGTTTATTCATAAATTACAATTGATCAAAACATTTTTTCTTTGATTTTTTATCAACTTAGACTTTTGACATTTAAAGAGCTAGTCCCTACATTTAAATACTCAATAAATGGGTGTACCCAGCTTGGCTCTACTGGAAGGGACATCTAAATGATTTCTACTTCATCAATAGTGGGATAAGCATGCTCTAATGTTGGTCGTCTCTTTGAATTTCTAGCTTTAAAGAGCAGGCAAGCCACTTAGTTTTTCTTGCAATTTCATTTTTTACTCTGTACACATGCAAATTGATAATTAATTAAGCGTTTAATTATGCTTGTAAATGTTTGGCATTTTACCCAATATTAAATCTTAAGTTGATAATTAATGCTTCATACTAAACTTGATTTTTAGTAATTGAAAATTAATTTTGATCAAAGTAGCGTTGATTGGGATTTTGAGAACTATGCAAACTCCTAGTCATTTGCTTGAAGATCCTTTAACATATAATGTCCATAATAATTTATCCTTGGTGGTGACTTTTTCTGTACTCCCAAATATGAATTTGGTAATAAAGTTTTCCAGTGATTGGGCTTTGATTATAATTTTGGGCTTGTAAAAGACTTGAAATTCATTGAGCTCCACTGACTATTTAGGCAGTCAACTTGAATGATCTAGCTTGGCTAGGACTAACTTTAGAGAGTGGTTAACAATAAATTGTATAAAAATTGGCTTATAAATATGTTTATAACTACCAAGCTATGACTATGAAGGGGAATATAAGTTTCTCTATGATTACATAACAAAGTTTAGCTCAATGAAGTATCTTACTTACATAATAGAAATGTCATTGCTTGTTTCCATTATGCCAACTAAGAATATAGCTAACAACTTCTTCTCTAATGTCTAAATATAATAATATTTTTTTTCTTATAATTGGTGACTCGGTAATAAAGGAGGCAAGGTTAAGCAAATTTAGGCTTCGAAAGATATTTTTTCATATTCTTTACTCCACTTGGCATTTTTTCATTCTTAAAATCTTAATGAAATGCAAACATTTCCTTCCAAGTGTGGAGATAAATTAGCTTAGTCTGATTATTTACCTAGTGTGTTTTTCTAATTATTTTACATTTTTAGGTAACATGATCTTCTGAATAGCTCTGATGATGTCTAGCTCATTTTCACATCTTATAGTGTTAGCAAGAAACCCAAAAAAATGTACTTTACCTAGCTCCAATTATTCACTTTATTGGGTTTGACCTCATGTTGTATTTCACTATGTTGGACAATATCTTCTTGAGGTCAAGTTTGTGTTGCCTTGAGACTTTGCTTTTCACATGCAAATTGACTGCATTGATTTCTATATTCCTTCTTTTCTATTCTTTGAAGATTAGGTCCATGATTTAGTAATAAATCACTAATGATTTTTTTTTTGTAAATGACATCTCATTATAATAATACAAGTCATTTAGCATAGAAAAATTTTTCTTCTTAGGGTCAGTTTGGGGCAAGTGCTACTTGAAGAAGTAGATGTGAAGCTACTACAGAAGAAGTTGCTATTCAAAAAGTTGCAGTGACTATTATTAAAAAAACATAAAGACAGATCTCAGCTTTCTAGCAGCCACCACACTTATGGTCCGTTTGGGACCGCGGAATGAGAGCTTCGTTGCATGACACCGTGAATTTGTGTTATTTGGTGGAGCGTCCCGCTCGCGGCAGAACGCGGGTCGTGGATGGCACCTCACGTCCCGCGTTCATGGGGGAGCTTTTGTCGATAATACCCTTGGGTATCGCAAAGCTGAAGGAGTCTCCTCTTCTGCCTAGCATCTGGTCTCGCGAAGTTCGCTTGCTACTCCCAATCTGCCTGTCTTCTTCCTGCGGTCAGTAAGCCCATCGTTTCCTTCTTCTTGATGCTTCCGCCATTTTCTTCATGCACACGATCTTCTCACGAAGTCCGTCCATTTCCTTCGCCTGATCTTTTGTTGGGTGTTCAGTTCTTTCTCTTTTTAGCTTAATTCATGAACATACAACTACATTTCACTAGTTTGGCTTACCTGATGGATCTCTGTCTTTTTTCTGGTTGATTCTCAGTGCTTCTCTGCATCCTCAGATATTTTGTGTCGATCTTTTGGACCCTTATAATAATTATGGAAAATCATGAAGTATTTTGATAAGTTATTTTCATGGTTTGCACTTTTCATCTAGACAATCATAGAGAATTTATTAAAATATTGCAAACTCCATATGTTTTCTTTTTTTCTTTTTCTGTGACTGTCGGCACTATTTTTGGTGTGGGGTTTGCCCGTAAGAAGCTGTCGGTCATCGGAA